>NW_013873956.1:0-308 GCF_000517525.1 Limulus polyphemus
AATACTGTGTACTGTCAATAAGAAGAAACAAGATTTAACGATACTGTGTACTGTCAATAAGAATACACAAGATTTAACGATACTGTGTACTGTCAATAAGAAGACAAAAGATTTAACGATACTGTGTACTTTCATTAAGAATACACTAGATTTAACGATACTGTGTATTGTCAATAAGAAGACACAAGATTTAACTATACTGTGTACTGTCCATAAGAAGACCCAAGATATATAAATACTGTGTACTGTCAATAAGAAGACACAAGATTTAACGATACTGTGTACTGTCAATAAGAAGACACAAGATT
>NW_013873957.1:0-307 GCF_000517525.1 Limulus polyphemus
CTTACTATCGTAGAACATTGTTTATCAACTTACTATCGTAGAATACTGTTTGTCAACGTACTATCGTAGAATATTGTTTATCAACTTACTATCGTAGAACATTGTTTGTCAACTTACTATCGTAGAACATTGTTTATCAACTTACTATCGTAGAATATTGTTTATCAACTTACTATCGTAGAATATTGTTTATCAACTTACTATCGTAGAATACTGTTTGTCAACTTACTATCGTAGAATATTGATTATCAATGTACTATTGTAGAATATTGTTTGTCAACTTACTATCGTAGAACATTGTTTATCA
>NW_013873958.1:0-308 GCF_000517525.1 Limulus polyphemus
CTCCACATATCAACTTGTTTCTTGTATTACAGTGAAATAAAACTCCACATATCAACTTATTCCTTATATTACAGTAAAACAGATAAAGCTCCACATATCAACTTGTTCCTTGTATTACAGTGAAACAGATAAAGCTCCACGTATCAATTCATTCCTTGTATTACAGTGAAACAGATAAAGCTCCACATATCAACTTGTTTCTTGTATTACAGTGAAACAGATAAAGCTCTACATATCAACTTATTCCTTGTATTACAGTGAAATAACTTCACATATCAACTTGTTTCTTGTATTACAGTGAAATAAAA
>NW_013873959.1:0-308 GCF_000517525.1 Limulus polyphemus
CAGGTTTATTTTACTTTAACTATATCACTTCATCAGTCGGTAACCTGTTTTTTAAAACTATATGTTGATATTTTGTTTAATTTTTATTGTACGTTCATTAGCTTTTTGAAAAACTTTTCAATTGAACGAATATATGACATTAAGCTGATCATTTTGTAAATTTTACATCACAAGTTCTTTCACTCTCCTTCAAATAGCTTTACACATCGGGAAACTAAGTTCTGGATTATTATCCTGCTGAATTTCAAAACAAGGGTTAATTAAATGTCATATTCTGGCTACTCAAATGTGAAGCAAGATGTTTTGAC
>NW_013873960.1:0-308 GCF_000517525.1 Limulus polyphemus
TTTCTCTATGCTCTATAAGCTATGGACATTAAAAATAACACACGTTTCTCTATGCTCTATAAGCTAGGGACATGAAAATAACGCGTTTCTCTATGCTCTATAAGCAAGGGACATGAAAAATAGCACGCGTTTCTCTATGCTCTATAAGCTAGACATTGAAAAATAACACGCGTTTCTCCATGCTCTATAAGCTATGGACATGAAAAATAACACGCGTTTCTCTATGCTCTATAAGCTAGGGATATGAAAAATAACCCGCGTTTCTCTATGCTCTATAAGCTAGAGACATTAAAAATAACACGCGTTTC
>NW_013873961.1:0-308 GCF_000517525.1 Limulus polyphemus
ATCTTATTGACAGGACACACTATTGTTAAATCTTGTGTTTTCTTACTGACAGTATACATTATCGTTGAATATTGTGTCTTCTTTATGACAGTACACAGTATCGTTAAATCTAGTGTCTTCTTATTGACAGTACACAGTACTGTAAAATCTTGTATCTTTTTATTGACAGAACACAGTATCGTTAAATCTTGTGTTTTCTTATTGAGAGTACACAGTATTGTTAAATCTTGTGTCTTCTTATGGAAAGTACAGAGTATCGTTAAATCTAGTGTCTTCTTATTGACAGTACACAGTATCGTTTAATCTTG
>NW_013873962.1:0-305 GCF_000517525.1 Limulus polyphemus
CTAGAAATATTAAAATAAGAAGTTCTTATCTTTTCTATTTGTTAAGATATTGCTCACATAATAAATCAAACATAGTGGCACCCTGCTCACCTCCTTCCATTTTTAGAAACGCTCCCTCATAAACACTTACTTCTATATATAACATGAATAACCAATCAGAAGCTCAGAATGTGCCCCTAGTGGTTTTCTCAGCCTTTCTGAAGTTCTTAGTGCCATTTCTTTCTTTCAATGAGGTAGGTTGTGTCTTTAGTCTGCTCGAAATTTCATATTTTTTTAGACCCAAATACGGCTTAGTTACTAAGCTT
>NW_013873963.1:0-307 GCF_000517525.1 Limulus polyphemus
GACACCATTTTGATAAGTTTTCTATCAGACTTGGTAGCAGTATTTTCATAAATATGACACCATTTTGATAAGTTTTCTATCAGACTTGGTACCAGTATTTTCATAAATATGACACCATTTCGATAAGTTTTCTATCAGACTTGGTAGCAGTATTTTCATAAATATGACACCATTTTGACGAGTTTTCTATCAGACTCGGTAGCAGTATTTTCATAAATATGACACCAGTTTGACGAGTTTTCTATCAGACTGGGTAGCAGTATTTTCATAAATATGACACCAGTTTGACGAGTTTTCTATCAGACTT
>NW_013873964.1:0-309 GCF_000517525.1 Limulus polyphemus
GCCGTGTAGGCGTTATAATGTGACGGTCAATCCCACTATTCGTTGTTAAAGAGTAGCCCATAAGTTGGCGGTGGGTGGTGATGACTAGCTGCCTTCCCTCTAGTCTTACACTGCTAAATTAGGGACGGCTAGCGCAGATAGCCCTCGTGTAGCTTTGCGCGAAACTAAAAACAAACAAACAAAGAATCCCTGAAGGCCTGTTCAAAGACCACGATCGATCGAAGCTACGTCGGAATACAAACACGTCATCGAATACGATTGCTGTGATTCAGATTTCTTCGGCCATTTTCTCGTGAAAAAACAGTTTGA
>NW_013873965.1:0-308 GCF_000517525.1 Limulus polyphemus
ACGATGCATGACTCACTAGAATGTAACCGTTTACTACATGGCGCATGACTCGCTAGAATGTAACCGTTTACTACATGGCGCATGACTCGCTAGAATGTAACCGTTTACTACGTGGTGCATGACTCACTAGGATGTAAACCGTTTACTACACAGTGAATGACTCACTAGGATGTAAACCATTTACTACATGGTGCATGACTCACTAGGATGTAACCATTTACTACACGGTGCATGACTCACTAGGATGTAACCATTTACTACATGGTGAATGATAGAATCACAGTATTACTCTGTTCAGCGACGAAAAG
>NW_013873966.1:0-309 GCF_000517525.1 Limulus polyphemus
CATTCTACAACATAACAGATTAGTTATTGAATAAGGACACTATTCTAAGTTTGTTGTAAACATTCTACAACATAACAGATTAGTTATTAAATAAGGACATTATTCTAAGTTTGTTGTAAATATTCTACAACATAATAGATTAGTTATTGAATAAGGGCACCATTCTAAGTATTTTGTTGTAAACATTCTACAACATAACAGATTAGTTATTAAATAAGGACATTATTCTAAGTTTGTTGTAAATATTCTACAACATAACAGATTAGTTATTGAATAAGGACACTATTCTAAGTCTCTTTTGTTGTAAAT
>NW_013873967.1:0-308 GCF_000517525.1 Limulus polyphemus
GTAAAAAGAATACTACCGTGAAAGTCACAACCGCTAAGTGTTAAATGGCAAACACACATAGTGTCTATGTGATAAGAAAACTGAATGGCCAAAGATGTAACTTTGTCATATATTCTGCATCTCAGCAAACCCTTGTGACTATCAAGGTGCTGGATCACAAAGGAGTACCAGAAGCCATACAGAAGCTCTGTGGGGTGACAGGATATTATGCAAGGTTGTGGAGACCAGTGTGGGTAACTATTGAGCTCATGGGCATGAAGAACAGACAGAAAGTATATTTGGCTGACATTGAAGACCAATGCATATTA
>NW_013873968.1:0-308 GCF_000517525.1 Limulus polyphemus
GAATTATAAGTATAATTTAGGATGAGTATAACCTTAATAGTGTTATGAAGGAAAGGGATCTTGGTATAACAGGCGACCAGTTTCTAAAGCCATACAAGCAGTGTACTGTTGCTAGTGGTAGGGCAAATAGGGTTTTAGGTTGTATCTATAAAATATTGAATACAAATCTAAAGAGGTTATATTTTCATTGTACAGGTCACTGGTTAGGCCACATTTTGAATAGTGTGTTCAGTCTTGGGCTCCTTACATTAGGAAGGACATTGAATTGTTGGAAAGGGTTCAGAGAAGGGTTATTAGAATGGTGCCTA
>NW_013873969.1:0-307 GCF_000517525.1 Limulus polyphemus
TACTTAAGTGTTCATGGAGTAGTTGTACCAAGAAAGGCTAAAGATGAATATGGTGGTTATAAATTCAATAACTAGTTTTACACCTAGGTGTTCATGGAGTTCTTGTACCATATAACGCTAAAGATAAGTATGGGGTTACACATTTAGTAAATAGAGTTACACCTAGTTGTACCAAATAACGCTAAAAATGAGTATGGGGTTATAAATTCGGTAACTTGCGTTAATCCTAAGTGGTGATGGAGTAGTTGTACCAAGTAAGGGTAAAGATGAGTATGGTGGTTATAAATTCTGTAACTAGAGTTACACC
>NW_013873970.1:0-309 GCF_000517525.1 Limulus polyphemus
GGAAGTTGTGCTGCGTCAATCCCGTGATGGTTTAACAGGAGGACATCTCGGATTTAAGAAAACATTGAGTCACCTACGAAAGAGATTTTACTGGATATGTATGAGGCAAGATGCGGAAGAATGGTGCAAAACATGCAGTACATGTTGTGCTAAAAGGGGACCCAAGCATAAGGGACGTGCTCCAATGAAGTTATATCAAGTTGGTGCACCAATGGAAAGAGTAGCCATTGACATTGCTAGTCCTTTGCCTCAAACTCGTGCAGGAAACAAGTACATTTGTGTGGTGATGGATTATTTCACCAAGTGGCC
>NW_013873971.1:0-308 GCF_000517525.1 Limulus polyphemus
CGTCAAAATAGACATACATCTGACATCTTTCAGATATTTGAATATTTCTTCTGTTTACCACACGCCAAAATACATACGTCTCATATCTTTCAGAGATTTGAATATTTCTTGTGTTTACCACACGTCAAAATAGACATATGTCTCACATCTTTCAGAGATTTGAATATTTCTTGTGTTTACCACACGTCAAAATAGACTTATGCCTCACATCTTTCAGGTATTTGAATATTTCTTGTGTTTACCACACGTCCAAATAGACTTATGCCTCACATCTTTCAGAGATTTGAATATTTCTTCTGTTTACCACA
>NW_013873972.1:0-308 GCF_000517525.1 Limulus polyphemus
CATACATCTAACGATACTAGCTATTGGGTCCTATTTAATCCAGTCAGTCGTAAACAAACACATGTAGATATGTTGTGAATATATGAGTTAATAAACACATTATCTGCAGACTAAAGTCAACAGTGGGTCATAGAACGATACTAGCTATTGGGTCCTATTTAATCCAGTCGGTCTTAAACAAACACATGTAGATATGTTGTAAATATATGAGTTAATTAACACATTGGCTGCAGTCTAAAGTCAACAGTGGGTCATAGAACGATACTCGCTATTGGGTCCTATTTAATCCAGTCGGTCTTATACAAACA
>NW_013873973.1:0-308 GCF_000517525.1 Limulus polyphemus
AATAAGGAATAAGAGGAAGGTAACATACTGAAGAATAAAAAGGAATAGGAGGATGGTAACATACTGAAGAATAAAAAGAAATAGGAGGAAGGTAACATACTGAAGAATAAAAAGGAATAGGAGGAAGGTAACATACTGAAGAATAAAAAGGAATAGGAGGAAGGTAACATACTGAAGAATAATAAGGAATAGGAGGATGGTAACATACTGAAGAATAAAAAGAAATAGGAGGATGGTAACATACTGAAGAATAAAAAGAAATAGGAGGATGGTAACATACTGAAGAATAATAAGGAAGAGGAGGATGG
>NW_013873974.1:0-309 GCF_000517525.1 Limulus polyphemus
AATCATTGTACAATACTAACAGACTTTATAACTCATATTTCCTTTATTCCCTGTGTCTTGAATCATTGTCCAATACGAACAGATCTTATAACTCAGATTTCCTGTATTCCTTGTGTCTTGAATCATTGTCCAATACGAACAGATCTTATAACTCAGATTTCCTGTATTCCTTGTGTCTTGAATCATTGTCCAATACGAACAGATCTTATAACTCAGATTTCCTGTATTCTTTGTGTCTTGAATCATTGTTTAATACGAACAGATCTTACAACTCAGATTTCCTTTACTCTTTGTGTCTTGAATCGTTGT
>NW_013873975.1:0-575 GCF_000517525.1 Limulus polyphemus
CCTTCCACTAGATTTTGTTGACATTGATATGGGTCGTTTTAGTCAGTTTTCCACTATATTTTGTCGACTGTTATAACGGTCTTTTAGTCTTCCTTCCTCCAGATTTTGTTGATATTGATAAGGTTCCTTTTAGTCCGCTTTCCACAAGATTTTTTTGACTTTGAAAACGTGTTTTTAGTTTTCGTCCACTCGATTTTGTCGACTTTCATAATTGTCTTTTTAGGCCTTCTTTGACTAGATATTTTCGAGTTTGATAGCGGTATTTTCAGTCTTTCTTACACTATATTTTAATGACTTTCATAATGGTATTTTTAATCCTTCTTATAACAGTCGACAAAATATAGTTTGATTTTGTTGACATTGATATGGGTCGTTTTAGTTAGTTTTCCACTATATTTTGCCGACTGTTATAACGGTGTTTTAGTCTTCCTTCCTCCAGATTTTGTTGACATTGATAATGTTCTTTTTAGTTCGTTTTCCACTAGATTTTGTTGACTTTGAAAACGTGTTTTTAGTTTTCTTCCACTCGATTTTTTCGACTTTCATAACTGACTTTTTAGGCCTTCTTAGATTAG
>NW_013873976.1:0-349 GCF_000517525.1 Limulus polyphemus
AGAGTAAAAACAATCGAAATTTGTTGGAGTTTATTTTATAAGAAGACGTCACGGCCTTTAGATACTCGGATTTTATTTGAATAATATTATTTTAAAGCAATTCTTTGTTTACAATATAACTGAAGACAAAAAAAGACAGTAAAATCGAAGCTAGCCGAAGTTTTAATAAGAGATTATAAAATAACTATTGGGAATTTTGATGAAAGGATATCCATTTCAAAAGTCTTGCACGAGGGCATATCTTTGTATTGTAAAATGAGGAAAAACAATTTTTTTTCAAAATTTGGATAAAAACATGGGCTATAGCCTTGGCTTTTCGGTGAAAATATTAATTTTTTTGGAAAATGGA
>NW_013873977.1:0-308 GCF_000517525.1 Limulus polyphemus
ATGGCAGGCAGCTAGTTGTAAAGCTCTAATCTAGCCAAATTATAAAAATTAGTGAAAAAAGAAATGCAGAGCTTGCAGAAGGGTTATATATATTGATAGGAGAAGAGAAAGGG
The DNA here is from genome assembly GCF_000517525.1 of Limulus polyphemus. Lineage (NCBI taxonomy): Eukaryota > Metazoa > Arthropoda > Merostomata > Xiphosura > Limulidae > Limulus > Limulus polyphemus. The sequence continues at coordinate 114 of NW_013873977.1, forward strand.
GGTATATTGATAGGAGAAGAGAAAGGGGTACATTGACAGGAGAAGAGAAAGGGGGTATGTTGATAGGAGAAGAGAAAGGGGGTATATTGATAGGAGAAGAGAAAATGGGTATGTTGATAGGAGAAGAGAAAGGGGTATATTGATAGAAGAGAAAGGGGTACGTTGATAGGAGAAGAGAAAGGGGCATATTGATAG
>NW_013873978.1:0-308 GCF_000517525.1 Limulus polyphemus
CGTAGGCATTGAGATGCCCTGCACGGCCATTAGATTCATTCAGAATTCTACGTACCTAACCCCGTACGGGAATGTTTTAAGCAGGTCACTTAACTGTTTTAGTTACTTTAAATACACAGCATTGCTTTTACATAAACTCTCTGCATTCAAATTCAAAATACCACAACCAAAACAATGTTTCGTACACGAAGCACAAGTTTCCCCCTAATTTAGAATTATTACAACTGGCAATAACTACCATGCACTTAATTGGCTGCGGACGATGAATGATAGTAGAAATCAGTAAATTGTTTTTTTTTTTACCTTTA
>NW_013873979.1:0-308 GCF_000517525.1 Limulus polyphemus
GATACCCGTGGTGGGCAGAGCATAGATAGCCCATTGTGCAGCTTTGTGCTTAACTTCCAACAAAAACAACAACAATTTCTATTGTAACAAGTATGTGCGGTAATCAACAAGGTAATCTTGGACTACAAATCTTGATAAACTTTACCCAAACTCTCTATTATAAACAAACGTTACCAACGAAAACTACGTTTAACATGACAATGAACACTAATACCAAAATAACAACGGCTCATAAGATTCCGCAACACCTTAAACTAAACGGCTGTTTTTCTCACAAAAATGGTTGAGTAAATTGGAAACACAATAAA
>NW_013873980.1:0-354 GCF_000517525.1 Limulus polyphemus
CAAATTCGGTAACTAGAGTTACACCTAGGTGTTTATGGAGTAGTTGTACCAAGTAAGGCTAAAGATGAGTATAGTGGTTATAAATTCTGTATCTAGAGTTACACTTAGGTGTTCATGGAGTAGTTGTTCAAAGTAAGGCTAAAGATGGGTATGGTGGTTATAAATTCGGTAACTAGAGCTACACCTAGGTGTTTGTGGAGTTGTTGTACCAAATAACGCTAAAGATGAGTATGGGTTACACATTCAGTAACTAGAGTTAACCTAGGTGTTCATGGAGTAGTTGTGCCAAGTAAGGCTAAAGATGAGTATGGTGTTATAAATTCGGTAACTAAAGTTATACCTAGGTATACGTGG
>NW_013873981.1:0-308 GCF_000517525.1 Limulus polyphemus
ATTGAACGGTCGTCAGATAGAACACTGACTGTAAAGAGGCGGCAAGGAACCGAATATTGTTGTAATATAACTGGTTCTGTTTACCTTTATCAGGGTTTGTAGTACTAGTGCTGGTGAAACCAAAATGTCAAAATGTTGATTGAAAGAATGAATTATTTTTTATCATAATCTAGAAAGTAAAGCTCGTTTTTCTTAACATTACTTTTAAAATGTCCAAACCTCTTCACTATCTACTATAAATTCTGAAATAAATACAAATCAAATAAGAGCTACTGATAACTAAAACTATTAATGGATTTACATTAAAC
>NW_013873982.1:0-308 GCF_000517525.1 Limulus polyphemus
TCTAAATGTATCCAATAACAACAACATCATATTACTGAACTCCTCACATACTTCTAGCAGTAGTTACCCCAGTTACCTTTAAATGTATTCAATAACAACAACATAATATTACTGAACTCTTCACATACTTCTAGCAGTAGTTACCCCAGTTACGTCTAAATGTATTCAATAACAACAACATAACATTACTGAACTCCTCACACACTTCGACCAATAGTTACCCCAGTTACCTCTAAATGTATTCAATAACAACAACATAACATTACTGAACTCCTCACACACGTCGACCAATAGTTACCCCAGTTACG
>NW_013873983.1:0-308 GCF_000517525.1 Limulus polyphemus
AGCCTACCAGACAGTGGGAGTTTAGTTGCAAAGGGTTAGTCCTCCGGAGTGTGTGAGTTTAGTTGCAAAGGATTAGTCTACCAAAGAGTGGGAGTTTAGTTGCGAAGGGCTAGTCTACGAGAGAGTGGGAGTTTAGTTGCAAATGATTAGTCTTCCAGAGAGTGGAAGTTTTGTTGCAAAGGGTTAGTCTTCCAGAGAGTGGGTATTTAGTTACAAAGGGTTAGTCTACCAGAGAGTGGGAGTTTAGTTGCAAAGGATTAGCCTACCAGAGAGTGGGAGTTTAGTTTCAAATGATTAGTCTACCAGAG
>NW_013873984.1:0-308 GCF_000517525.1 Limulus polyphemus
CATCTTGTACATTGTTTCTCTGCTATTAGTATTATAAATTATATAGGCCTACATGTAGTTGGGTTATTTATTAGTTTCTGTGTTAGTTGTTTTAATTTATTTTACCTATCGCATCTTGTACATTGTTTCTCTGCTATTAGTATTCTAAATTATTCAGGCCTACATGTAGTTGGGTTATTTATTAGTTTTTGTTGTTGTTGTTTTAATTTATTTTACCTATCGTATCTTGTACATTGTTTCTCTTCTATTAATATTCTAAGTTATTTAGGCCTACCTGTAGTTGGGGTATTTATTAGTTTCTGTTGTTG
>NW_013873985.1:0-475 GCF_000517525.1 Limulus polyphemus
CTATCAACATTCAATTAAATATTTTAGTACACAAAAACCAATGTTTATTGATAGGAATAGAATTTTCACGTATAAATATTGAAAAAGTCGCCACCTTTTAATTCTCCACAGAATATCAACAAAGAAACACTGTGGCACTGTGGTATACTCTACTAGTAGCCATAAACAATTACTAAACAGAAATGAAGAAGATACATATAAATATAATACTTGTTTGTTAACACGTAATGCATACATCAGGGGTAAAATTTTTTTCTCAGTCCCACGGGGGCTATTTAAGCCGAAAATAGAGGATAATTGGTTAAACGGTTTTTGCACTGATTCTCTCATAACGTAACGGAGCTAAATCAGGGGTCTTCCTGAACCTATTAAAATTCTACCAATATTCTGACAAGATTTGGATTTTCCTTTGATTTGTTTCTAAAAAAACTGCCAAAATGGCACCATTAACATGTAAATGCAAACGTGCCAAGTG
>NW_013873986.1:0-304 GCF_000517525.1 Limulus polyphemus
CCTTGGTATAACTGTTTGCCAAGTCGTCACTTTCCCATCTGTAGTTTCCCATCTCCGGACAAGAATACCATTTGCAAGCTTCAACTGGTCCCATTGCGCCCAATAGTGCTTTGTCACAGGGCTTAGACTAGACACTTTCTCCCAAGCAGGGCACACAACACTTGCTTTTAGAAAATCAATCATTCGCTTCAAATCTTGGTCTTTCTCCTGTTCTGCCTTGATATCTATATTTGGCTCAACTTCACCATCATCAACTCTTCCAGTCGGCTTAACTTCAGCTTGATGGCACCTAATTAGTTCAACC
>NW_013873987.1:0-308 GCF_000517525.1 Limulus polyphemus
GCCACTCTTCTATCCAATTAACTAACATATCCCTACACCTGTAGAGATAATTTTTACAAGCCTTGTATGTGGCGCCTTGTCAAATGCTTTCTGAAAATCAAGATACACCAAATCTACACCCTTACCTTCATCTACATAAGCAGTAATCTTTTAAAAGAATGTTAAAAGATTTGTAAGGCAAGATTTGCCCTTAGTGAAACCATGTTGACTATCCTATAAAAATCTAAACTTTGTTAAGTGACTTTACAAAGCAACTTTTAACAAACTTTCCAATTTTTTCCCACAATTGATGTAAGACTAATGGGTCT
>NW_013873988.1:0-309 GCF_000517525.1 Limulus polyphemus
GGTGATGAGTTGAGTCTTTAGTCTGCTCGAAATTTCATATTTTTTTTGTCCCGAATAAAGCTTAGTTACTGAGCTTGATAAATTATAGTGGAATTCTATAGTATCAGTATAATAATTTATGATTTTTGGTTTTTCAAATGTATATAAAACCTAAAAAACATTATTTTGTTTCACATCCTCCACATGCAAAATTTTATAAGACTTAGCAACCTTTGTCAAGCAGCAAATTAGTTCAAAGGATGTAACTGGAAGAGATAATTGTTTGCTTTACTTCTTTATACTGTTCTATGTTTTAAGAAAAATAAGCTT
>NW_013873989.1:0-713 GCF_000517525.1 Limulus polyphemus
CATGTTTTCCACATACGTCAACTGTGTAGGTTATCTTGGTTATGTACTGCATTGGGGTACTTTAGGTGATTAACATGGGTAAACGTTTTTCCCATGTGTGTTTTCCTATGTTTTCCACGTACGTCAGCTGTGTAGGTTATCTTGATTATGTACTACATTGGGGTACTTTAGGTGATTAACATGGGTAAACGTTTTTCCCATGTGTGTTTTTTTATGTTTTCCACGTACGTCAGCTGTGTAGGTTATCTTGATTATGTACTACATTGGGGTACTTCAGGTGATTCACTTGGGTAAACGATTTTCCTATGTGTACATAGGAAAACGCTGACGTACGTGGAAATGTGTAGGTTATCTTGATTATGTACTACATTGGGGTACTTTAGGTGATTAAGTTAATCACCTAAAGTACCCCAATGCAGTACATAATCAAGATAACCTACACAGTTGACGTATGTGGAAAACATAGGGAAACACACATGGGAAAATCGTTTACCCAAGATGGGTAAACGTTTTTATAGGAAACACACATGGGGTTTCCACATACGTCAACTGTGTAGGTTATCTTGATTATGTACTACATTGGGGTACTTTAGGTGATTAACATGGGTAAACGTTTTTCCCCATAGGAAAACACACATAGGAAAATCGTTTACCCATGTTAATCACCTGAAGTACCCCAATGTAGTACATAATCAAGATAATCCACATACGTC
>NW_013873990.1:0-308 GCF_000517525.1 Limulus polyphemus
CTGTCACTCAAGTGGTGTGTTATAGATTTTATACTTTTCCTCAAGTGGAGTTTATTCTTGTTAGTATATTGTCACTCGAGTGGTGTATTATAGATTTTATACTGTTCCTCAAGTGAAGTGTATTATAGTTTTTATACTGTCCCTCAAGTGGAATGTATCATAGTTAGTATACTGTCACTCATGCCCAGTGTATTACAGTTAGTATACTGTCACTCAAGTTTAGTGTATTACAGTTAGTATACTGTCACTGAAGTCCAGTGTTTACAGTTAGTATACTGTCATTCAAGTCCAGTGTATTACAGTTAGTA
>NW_013873991.1:0-306 GCF_000517525.1 Limulus polyphemus
TGTTACATTGTCCAGTCAAAGTCCCTCAAACTTCTCTGAAAGCTGACCTTTCTGGCCTTGAATCCAGATGACTGTACCAACCTCGGTACCTCTGTGCTGGACTTAACGTAGAATTCAAATTCAAGAGCTCTGGCCATTGCATCCTGCATGGTAGAGGGGTGTGCTTGCTTCACTTGTATCTTGAGTTGTGGAATGTCCAAGGCATCTACGAACTGATCCCTCAGCAACAACTTGAGGAGATCGGGTGGTTCAGTTGGGTAGGCCTTGTGTGCCATGCTCTCCAAGTCCTGTGCCAGCTCTTGCAGG
>NW_013873992.1:0-309 GCF_000517525.1 Limulus polyphemus
ACCCAACAGATGTTAGTTTCCTATTACCCACAAAATACATTGTTTCTTTTAACATATACACACGGTCTATAACATACAAAACCTACATAAGTGTGCGAAAAGTACACGTACAATAATGTTGTAACTGACTAAAAGAATCAACCGCTACAACCAAGTCGAACAAAAAAAAACACGAACTTATTAAACTTTGACAACCACAAATATCTAAAATATAACTTTCAAACAGTTCGAACACGAAGTTTATCACTTACCAAAACCAAAGTTAACAAATACGTTCCTGGCCAGGACTTGGTAGTAACGTTATTGAAC
>NW_013873993.1:0-733 GCF_000517525.1 Limulus polyphemus
TATATATATATATATCTTTATATCGTAGAGAATGTTTCATCAGAAGTTTTTATTTACCATATATATATCGTTGTGATGTTTTAATCAGAAGTTTTTATTTACCATATTTATATATCGTTGTAAATGTTTAATCATAAGTTTTTATTTGCCATATATGTATATATCGTTGTAACTGTTTCATCAGAAGTTTTTATTTACCATATATATATCGTTGCGAAGTTTTAATAAGAAGATTTTATTTACCATCTATATATCTATATATCGGTCTAAATGTTTAATCACAAGATTTAATTACTATATATATATCAAAACACTTACAAGATGGTAAATAGAAACTTCTGATATATATATACCGTGTGAATGTTTAATCAGAAGTATTTATTTACCATATGTATATCGATGTGAATGTTTAATCAGAAGTTTTATTTACCATGTATATGTATATCGTTGAGAGTATTTAATAAGAAGTTTTATTTATCATGTATATGTATATCGTTGAGAATGTTTAATCAGAAGTTTTTATTTACCATATATATATATATCGATGTGAATTTTTAAACAAAAGTTTTTATTTACCATATATATATCATATATATATATGTATCGTTGAGAATGTTTAATCAGAAGTTTTAATTTACCATACACATATATATATAGCGATGTGAATTTTTAAAAGAAGTTTTTATTTACTATATATATATATAAATGTGTGTGTATCGTTAGTAAATGTTTA
>NW_013873994.1:0-1477 GCF_000517525.1 Limulus polyphemus
TTTTGTGTTTAATAATTCTAAACACAACTTATACATATTAAACATACAGAAGAATTATTAAACACAAAATACCACAGCTTATATATATTAAACATACTGTAGAATTATTAAACACAACTTATACATATTAAACATACAGAAGAATTATTTACAGTATGTTTAATATGTATAAGCTGTGGTATTTTGTGTTTAATAATTCTACAGTATGTTTAATATGTATAAGCAGTGGTATTTTGTGTTTAATAATTCTTCAGTATGTTTAATATATTTTAGCTGTGGTGTTTTGTGTTTATATTAAACATACTGTAGAATTATTGTATAAGCAGTGGTATTTTGTGTTTAATAATTCTACAGTAGGTTTAATATGTATAAGCAGTGGTATTTTTTGTTTAATAATTCTACAGTATGTTTAATATGTATAAGAAGTGGTATTTTGTGTTTAATAATTCTACAGTATGTTTAATATGTAAAAGCAGATGTATTTTGTTACTGTAGAATTATTAAACACAGTTAAAACATATTAAATATACTGCAGAATTATTAAACACAGCTTATACATATTAAACATACTGTAGAATTATTAAACTTTTTAATATGTATAAGTTGTGGTATTTTGTGTTTGATAATTCTACAGTATGTTTAAAAAGTATAAGCTGTGGTATTTTGTGTTTAATAATTCTACAGTATGTTTAATATGTATAAGCAGTGGTATTTTGTGTTTAATAATTTTACTCTGTAGAATTATTAAACACTTAAACATACTGTAGAATTATTAAACACAAAATACCACAGCTTATACATATTAAACATATATGTATAAGCAGTGGTATTTTGTGTTTAATAATTCTACATCATGTTTAATATGTATAAGCAGTGGTATTTTGTGTTTAATAATTCTACAGTATGTTTAATATGTATAAGCTCTGGTATTTTGTGTTTGATAATTCTACAGTATGTTTAATATGTATAAGCTCTGGTATTTTGTGTTTAATAATTCCACAGTATGTTTAATATGTATAATGAGTGGTATTTTTTGTTTAATACTTCTATAGTATGTTTAATATGTATAAACTGTGTTTAATAATTCTACAGTTATAAGCAGTGGTATTTTGTGTTTAATATGTATAAGCTGTGGTATTTTGTGTTTAATAATTCTACAGTATGTTTAATATGTATAAGCAGTGGAATTTTGTGTTTAATATGTATAAGCTGTGGTATTTTGTGTTTAATAATTCTACAGTATGTTTAATATGTTTAAGCAGTGGTATTTTCTGTTTAAAAATTCTACAGTATGTTTAATATGTATAAGCTGTGGTATTTTGTGTTTAATAATTCTACAGTATGTTTAATATGTATAAGCAGTGGTGTTTTGTGTTTAATAATTCTACAGTATTTTTAATATGTATAATCTGGGGTATTTTGTGTTCAATAATTCTACAGTATGTTTAATATGTATAAGCTGTGGTATTTTGTTTCT
>NW_013873995.1:0-305 GCF_000517525.1 Limulus polyphemus
CCAAAGGTGCAACTTTGCATAGATTCTGCACATCAGCAAACCCTTGTGAGTATTAAGGTGTTAGATCACGAAGGAGTACCAGAAGCTGTAAAGAAGCTCTGTGGTGTGACAGGACATTATGCAAGGTTGTGGGGACCATTGTGGGTAACTATCGAGCTCATGGGCATGAAGAACAGACAGAAGGTATACTTGGCTGACATTGAAGACCAATGCATATCGGGATTGGACTATTTACTACCGAGGAAGTGTGTAGTTAACTTTCGATAAAATGATGATTGGAAACAACACAGGCCAGATTCCAGTAA
>NW_013873996.1:0-410 GCF_000517525.1 Limulus polyphemus
CTTATTTTACCTTAATCACTGGTCCATTACACTGTTTAACAATATATCATCTGAGGTCATCTAAACATCCTATAATTTAACATTTATTTTACCTTAACCACTGGTCCATTACACAGTTTAACAGTATATCATCTGAGGTCATCTAAACACCCTATAATTTAACACTTATTTTACCTTAATCACTGGTCCATTACACAGTTTAACAATATATCATCTGAGGTCATCTAAACACCCTATAATTTAACATTTATTTTACCTTAATCACTAGTCCATTACACTGTTTAACAATATATCATCTGAGGTCATCTAAACATCCTATAATTTAACATTTATTTTACCTTAATCACTGGTCCATTACACTGTTTAACAATATATCATCTGAGGTCATCTAAACACCCTATAATTTAACA
>NW_013873997.1:0-332 GCF_000517525.1 Limulus polyphemus
ATAGCACAAAATATAATCTTCCACCATTAACCAGTCATGCACGTGTCAGAGGTTCTATGCATCTGCACTGCATTTCTCATTTTGTGATGATCATCCATTCCCTTGCTGTGCAACAAGCAGCACTGAAGTTAGTCCTGGGTCTTTTAGTTGCTCCTCTCACAGCTTTTGTGTAGTGGAAAGTAATCTTCATTCACAGCAGCACTAACTTCCTGCATAGTCTGACAACACTGCTGTAATGTTTGGCTCTTTTAGCAGCATAATGTCTTGGATCAAAAGACTTTAGAAATAAGTAGGTTTTACCAGCTGGTAAAAAAGCTTATCTGCATTTTTTT
>NW_013873998.1:0-310 GCF_000517525.1 Limulus polyphemus
TTGCTGGTTCACCTGCATGATGTGTAGATCTCAAACACCACTGGTTGAGACACACACTGCTGGTTCACCTGCATGCTTCTCTTTAGATGTTGTACACTGTTCATTATATCATGAATGATGTGTGGATCTCCAACACCACTGGTTGAGACACACACTGCTGGTTCTCTTTAGATGTTGTACACTGTTCATTATATCATCTGTGTCATGAATGATGTGTAGATCTCCAACACCACTGGTTGAGACACACACTGTTGGTTCTCCTGCATGCTTCTCTTTAGATGTTGTACACTGTTCATTATATCATGTGTGT
>NW_013873999.1:0-563 GCF_000517525.1 Limulus polyphemus
TTGACAGTACACATTATTGTTAAATCTTCGTGTCTTCTTATTGACAGTACACAGTATCGTTAAATCTTGTGTCTTCTTATTGACAGTACACAGTATTTTAAATCTTACACTTCTTATTGACAGTACACAGTATCGTAAAATCCATTGTCTTTTTATAGATAGTACACAGTATTACTAAATCGTGTGTCTTCTTATTAAGACACAAGATTTAACGATACTGTGTACTATCAATAAGAACACAAAAGATTTAACAATACTGTGTATTGTCAATAAGAAGTAACAATATTAAATGATAATGTGTACTGTCTGTAAGAAGACACAAGATTTAACAATAATATGTCCTGTCAATAAGAAGACACAAGATTTAACAATACTGTGTACTGTCAATAAGAAGACACAAGATTTAAAGATACTGTGTACTGTCAATAAGAAGAAACAAGATTTAACTATACTGTGTACTGTCAATAAGAAGACAGAAGATTTAACAATACTGTGTACTCTCCTTATTGACAGTGCACAGTATTGTTAAATATTGTGTCTTTTTATTGATAGTACACAGTACC
>NW_013874000.1:0-557 GCF_000517525.1 Limulus polyphemus
ATTTGAATCAGTTACGTTAATCGCAAGTTAACGAAACTGTTAACGGTTACAATTAAACATGTGGTATACTCACTGGTACTTACTTTATTAGCCAAATTAAAATCTGTTTATGTAAGGCTAAAATGGACTGAGATTAAAAATACAGAATATAAAGAATGATTTGCTATATTTCACTTTGGTATTGGATCTCTAGATCCCCATCCGTTGATTTTGTGTGATAGCTCACCCTGGTGCCGCCTTCGGTTTCTCTTGCTTTCGCTTGCTTGAGATTCATGACATTCAATTTGAAAAATCAAATATGCAAGGTTTTATTTTATTATTATTATTTTTTTTCAAAGTAATATCTTGAGTGGGGACGAAGGTAATATCTTGAATGGGGACGAAGGTAATATCTTGAGTGGGGACGAAGGTAATATCTTGAATGGGACGAAGGTAATATATTGAGTGAGGACGAAAGTAATATCTTGAATGGGGACGAAGGTAATATTTTGAGTGGGGACGAAGGTAATATCATCAGTGGGGACGAAGGTAATATCATCAGTGGGGACGAAGGTAAT
>NW_013874001.1:0-308 GCF_000517525.1 Limulus polyphemus
AAAACCAACAAGCTTAACACAATCAACCTGTTCACTGTCTGAGATCTAGTATGTTGTAAATCAACAAGCTAAACACACAATCAAATCATTCACTATCTGAGAACTGGTGTGTTGTAAATCAGTAAGGTAAACACCCAATCCAACTGTTCGCTGTCTGAGAACTGGTGTGTTGTAAACCAACAAGCTTAACACAATCAACCTAGTTCGACTGTCTGAGATCTAGTATGTTGTAAAATCAACAAGCTAAACACACAATCAACCTGTTCACTGTCTGAGAACTATACACCTAGGAAAAAAAGTTAAGCACC
>NW_013874002.1:0-546 GCF_000517525.1 Limulus polyphemus
GATCTTTTTAATCTTTCTGACACTAGATTTTGTCGACTTTGACAACAGTCTTTTTAGTCATTCTTACACTAGATTTTTTGACATTCATTATGGTATTTTTAGTCTTTCTTCCACTAGATTTTGTTAACTTTGATAACCGTCTTTTTGTCCTTCTTACATTAGATATTTTCGACTTTGATTATGGTCTTTTTTGTCCTTCTTATACTACATTTTATTGACATGGATAATGGTCTTTTAAATAGTTCTTACACTAGATTTTGTCGACTTTCATAACTGTCTTTCTAGACCTCTTACACTTTTTTTCGACAAACTAAAAAGACCGTTATAAAAATCGTAAAAATTTAGAGTAAGAAAGACAAAAACCCCGTTATCAACCTACTTACACTAGATTTTGTCGACTTTGATAACGATCTTTTTAATGTCTGTGCCATTAGATTTTGTCGACTTTGATAACAGTCTCTTTAGTCATTCTTACACTAGATTTTTTGACATTAATTATAGTATTTTAAGCTCTTTTTCCTCTAGATATTGTCGACTTTGATAACC
>NW_013874003.1:0-308 GCF_000517525.1 Limulus polyphemus
GCAACGAACGTTCATAAAAAAATTCGAGAAGATTCGTCCAAATGGAACGAAGTACTGGTACAAAACGAAAAAAACCTTCCATAAATCCCTTAAAACGAATAGTAGAAAGGTGAAACTCTTCATGTAACTGCGCAACCATAAAATGTACCTACATACCAAATTTGGTTAAGAACAATCAATTCAGGACCCTCTGGTAACAAGAAATCGAGAAAAAATCGGTAACAAAAAGCTTCAGTGCAGTACACATACGATTTCAGGAAGCCATAAAAAGAGTAACATAAAACGACCACAAAAATCGTAAAACTAAA
>NW_013874004.1:0-306 GCF_000517525.1 Limulus polyphemus
GATTTACAAATCACTTAAAAACGATTTTGACGGTGTGTGATTTACAAATCACTTAAAACCGATTTTGACGGTGTTAGGTTTACAAATCACTTAAAAACGATTTTGACGGTGTGAGGTTTACAAATCACTTAAAAACGATTTTGACAGGTGTGAGATTTACAAATCACTTAAAAAATTATTTTGACGGTGTGAGGTTTACAAATCACTTGAAAACGATTTTGACGGTGTGTGATTTACAAATCACTTAAAACCGATTTTGACGGTGTGAGGTTTACAAATCACTTAAAAACGATTTTGACGGTGTGT
>NW_013874005.1:0-307 GCF_000517525.1 Limulus polyphemus
TATTACTTTATTAGTCTCCTAGTTTACTATACATATGTACTTATACTCTTCAGGGTATTACTTTATACAGTCTCCTAGTATACATATGTATGTACTTATACTCTTCAGGGTATTACTTTATACAGTCTACTAGTATACATATGTATGTACTTATACTCTTCAGGGTATTACTTTATACAGTCTCCTAGTATACATATGTATGTACTTATACTCTTCAGGGTATTACTTTATTCAGTCTCCTAGTATACATATGTATGTACTTATACTCTTCAGGGTATTACTTTATACAGTCTCCTAGTATACATAT
>NW_013874006.1:0-308 GCF_000517525.1 Limulus polyphemus
TTGATAAATCTTGTGTCTTGTTATTGACAGTACACAGAATTGTTATATCTTGTCTTCTTATTGACAGTACACAGTATGGTTAAATTTTTATGTCTTCTTATTGACAGTACACAGTATCATTAAATCTTTAGTCTTCTTATTCATAGTAAACACTATCGTTAAATCTCGTGCCTTTTTATTGATAAAAAACACTATCGTTAAATCTCGTGTCTTCTTATTGATAGTACATAGTATTGTTAAATCTTGTGTCTTCTTTTTGATAGTACACGGTATTGATAAATCTTGTGTCTTGTTATTGACAGTACACA
>NW_013874007.1:0-497 GCF_000517525.1 Limulus polyphemus
AAAATCACTTTTTGCGTGTTTTACTTGTTCTATGTTATCGATTTACGTGATTCTAATATGGTTTTTAATCGTTTTTTGTAATTAGGATTCTTTCGAGGTTATTTTATCAGATAAAACATTACGAACAGCCTTTTCACATTTTATAAAACTAAACTGTTTTATTAGTGGATAGGAACGTAAAAGATTTAGAATATACACAAGGTTTACTTTACAAGTTCTAAGAAGTATGTGGTTTGTTCTCTTGAGTTATTTTTGGTTTATATGCGTTTCTCCCATCTAACTGTCTGTTGATTCATTTTCCATGTCGGTATCTCTCTTTGCGTCAGTTGTTTTTTCATAAGAAGCATTCGTTTTACGTGATTTCTCATATTTTTATTTCTAAACACTTTTCATATAAGCTATTTGGAATAACAAGAACTTCTGATGTGCTGAACGAATGTTCACTTGCAAGGATACTTATAACTGTTCTTCGGGTCTTTGAAATCGTTAATGACCAA
>NW_013874008.1:0-308 GCF_000517525.1 Limulus polyphemus
TTCCCAACGTCGCGTGACTTCCGCTGTCGTAACACGGCCTCTTCCTTAGTATTGTTTGTCCCGAACAATAGCCACTTACATTAAACCAATAGATAATTAACAATAACTTGATTAAATGTACAGAATTTACAAACACAAAAATTAAAATACAACAAAGTCTCTTAATTTTACAGGACGTATATTCTTCCATACTGGTCTCTGTCTCAATGGCTTCTGCTTCACGTGGGCTTCATCTGCTCCATCAGGAAATATCCATTATCGGTAACAGTCACATCAGTGATAGTAACTTCATTAACGGCTTCACTGTT
>NW_013874009.1:0-310 GCF_000517525.1 Limulus polyphemus
CTTTTTTATATGAAGACATACTCCAGCATTAACACAGCATGATCATTTTTTATGAAGATACACTCCAGCATTAACATGGTAGGAGCATTTTTTTTATCAAGACACACTCCACCATTAATACAGTATGAGCTTTTTTTTATGGACACTCCAGCATTAACACAGTGTGAGCATTTTTGTTATGAAGACACACTCCACCATTAACACAGTATGAGCTTTTTTTATGAAGACACACTCCAGCATTAACACAGTATGAGCATTTTTTTATGAAGACACTCCAGCAGTAACACAGTATGAGCATTTTTTTATGAAG
>NW_013874010.1:0-308 GCF_000517525.1 Limulus polyphemus
CTTTTATTACAGATGAATTGTGGCTGGTAGGTCTTTTATTACAGATGGATAGTGGTTGGTAGGTCTTTTATTTTTGATGGATAGTGACTGGTAGTTCTTTAATGATAGATGGATAGTTACTAGTAGGTCTTTTATTACAGATGGATTGTGGCTGGTAGGTCTTTTATTACAGATGGATAGTGGCTGGTAGGTCTTTTATTATTGATGGATAGTGACTTGTTGGTGTTTTATTATTAATGGATAGTGGCTGATTGGTCCTTTACTATAGATAGAGAGAGGCTGGTAGGTCTTTTATTATAGATGGATTG
>NW_013874011.1:0-306 GCF_000517525.1 Limulus polyphemus
ATGTTAATCACCTGAAGTACCCCAATGTAGTACATAATCAAGATAACCTACACAGCTGACGTACGTGGAAAACATAGGAAAACACACATGGGAAAAACGTTTACCCATGTTAATCACCTGAAGGACCCCAATGTAGTACATAATCAAGATAACCTACACACTTGACGTATGTGGAAAACATAGGAAAACACACAAGGGAAAATCGTTTACCCAAGTTAATCACCTAAAGTACTCCAATGCAGTACATAATCAAGATAACCTACACAGTTGACGTATGTGGAAAACATAGGGAAACACGCATGGGAA
>NW_013874012.1:0-690 GCF_000517525.1 Limulus polyphemus
GATATTGATAACGATATTTTTAGTCCTGACTTCGCAAGATTTTGTAAAATTTAATAACGATCTTTTTCGTCCTTCTACCACGATATTTTGTCGACTGTTATAACGATCTTTTAGTCCGCTTTCCACTAGATTTTGTTGAAATTTATAAGGGTAATTTTAGTCCGTTTTCCACCAGATTTTGTTGACTTTGAAAACGGATTTTTTTTTTACTTCTACTAGATTTTGTCGACTTTCATAACTGTCTTTTAGGCCTTCATAGACTAGATGTTTTCGGCATTGATAACGGTCATTTAAGCCTTTCTTACAAAAATACCGTTATCATTATCGAAAAAATCTTGTTTAAAAATGATTAAAAAGACCATTATAAAAGTTATTAAATATAGTACAAGAAATTCTCAAATGACCGTTATCAAAGTCGAAAACATCTAGTCTATGAAGGCCTAAAAAGACAGTTATGAACATCGAAAAAATCTAGTAGAAGAAAAACTAAAAACCCATTTTCAAAGGCAACAAAATATAGTGGAAATCGGACTAAAATTACCGTTACCAAAGTCGAAAAAATCTAGATTAAGAAGGATTAAAAAGACCATTATAAAAGTTATTATAATATAGTAAGTCCTTACTCAGCAAGATTTTGTAAAATTTAGTAACGGTTTTTTTAGTCCTTCTACAACTATATTTTGTTGACTG
>NW_013874013.1:0-308 GCF_000517525.1 Limulus polyphemus
CTTTGGACCTTTCGATATACAGCCCGAAGCATTAACTATTATATTACACGAGACCTCAGTAATTGGGTGAATAAGATTGACGTAATGTTCAGTTAGATAAGTCAGCTATTATTCTGCCAAACCTGTAATCACTTAGAAACAAGCATGAGTTTCTGTGACAAAGAGAGAGGGAGATCTTGAATCAATATTGTTACGCCTCCAGTCGTTAGTTAATTTTCCGTAAATTCGTTCCGACGAAACTTTAGCGACACAAGTCCTTTCCTAAATAAAACTGGTTTATTCTTTCCGAATACAACTTTACGATACAC
>NW_013874014.1:0-308 GCF_000517525.1 Limulus polyphemus
CCCATTAAGTTAGTTAATAAAGTGTGGACCAGTTAATCTTGTTCTATGGACATACTGAATGAACGTGTAAGTGTTTTAATAGCAACCAAATTATCAAGCTGTAATAGCGAAATAAAATTATATTCTGGAGATAAAGGTCGGAGTTTATTTGCATTAATAAATATGTCTAGTAAAATACTCCAATTTGCGTTAAAAAACCTTAAGAATAATAAACGATAGTGTTGTAAGAGTTCTACTTCCACACACACACAGAAAGCTGTATGACTGACTGACCTCTATAATTTCTTTTAGTTTATTATATAAAAAGG
>NW_013874015.1:0-308 GCF_000517525.1 Limulus polyphemus
TACCGTCGACATTAGTGTTACGTTAGTAGCGAACACTGCGAACATTTTGTAATGATCAACACTTTACTAACAATACTTACCGTCGACATCAGTGTTACGTTAGTAGCGAACACTGCGAACATTTTGTAATGATCAACACTTTACTAACAATACTTACCGTCGACATCAGTGTTACGTTAGTAGCGAACACTGCGAACATTTTGTAATGATCAACACTTTACTAACAATACTTACCGTCGACATCAGTGTTACGTTAGTAGCGAACACTGCGAACATTTTGTAATGATCAACGCTTTAGTAACAATACT
>NW_013874016.1:0-477 GCF_000517525.1 Limulus polyphemus
CAAATAAGGCTAGAATGTGTAGCTTACAGCAAATAAGGCTAGAATGTGTAACGTACAGCAAGTAAGGCTAGAATGTGTAGCTTACAGCAAATAAGGGCTAGAATGTGTAGACTTACAGCAAGTAAGGCTAGAATGTGTAACGTACAGCAAGTAAGGCTAGAATGTGTAGCTTACAGCAAGTAAGGCTAGAATGTGTAGCTTACAGCAAATAAGGCTAGAATGTGTAACGTACAGCAAGTAAGGCTAGAATGTGTAACGTACAGCAAATAAGGCTAGAATGTGTAGCTTACAGCAAATAAGGTAGAATGTGTAGCTTACAGCAAATAAGACTAGAATCTGTATCTTACATCAAGTAAGGTTAGAATGTGCAACTTACATCAAATAAGGCTAGAATGTGTAACGTACATCAAATAAGGCTAGAATGTGTAGGTTATAGCAAGTAAGGCTAGAATGTAGTAACTTACATCAAGTAAGACT
>NW_013874017.1:0-551 GCF_000517525.1 Limulus polyphemus
GAAGAAACAGTATTTATCAATACTGTGGACTGTCAATAAGAAGATACAAAATTTAACAATATTGTATCCTGTCAGTAAGAAGATAAAGGATTTATCAATACTGTGTACTGTCAATAAGAAGACACAAGATTTAACGATACTGTGTACTATCATAACAAGTCATAAGATTTAATGATACTGTTTACTATCAATAACAAGCCACAAGATTTAACAATACAGTATTGATAAATCCTGTATCTTCTTAGTACTGTCAATAAGAAGACATAATTTAACAATACTGTGTCCTGTCAGTAAGAAGATAAAGGATTTATCAATACTGTGTACTGTCAATAAGAAGACACAAGATTTAACGATACTGCGTACTATCATAACAAGTCATAAGATTTAATGATACTGTGTACTATCAATAACAAGCCACAAGATTTCACGATACTGTGTACTGTCAGTAAAAAGACACAAGATTTAAAAATACTGTGTCCTGTCAATAAAAAGATACAGCATTTATCAACACTGTGTACTCTCAATTAGAAGACACAAGATTTAACAATACC
>NW_013874018.1:0-308 GCF_000517525.1 Limulus polyphemus
ATTTCTGTAATGTGTAATAAAGTAGAGTAATTGTAATGCCATTTCTGTAATGTGTAATAAAGTATAGTAATTGTAACACTATTCCTGTGATGTGTAATAAAGTATAGTAATTGTAACACTATTTCTGTAATGTGTAATAAAGTTGAGTAATTGTAACACTATTTCTGTAATGTGTAATAAAGTAGAGTAATTGTAATACTATTTCTGTAATGTGTAATAGAGTAGAGTAATTGTAACACTATTTCTGTAATGTGTAATAAAGTAGAGTAATTGTAATACTATTTCTGTAATGTGTAATACAGTAGAGT
>NW_013874019.1:0-307 GCF_000517525.1 Limulus polyphemus
ACGAATATTCTAGCACACACTGTAGAAGTTTTGGTTTCAGTATACATGAATATCATGGTCAAGTAGGGTTAACGAATATTCTAGCAAATACTGTAGGTGTTTTGGTTTCAGTATACATGAATATCATGGTCAAGTAGGGTTAACGAATATTCTAGCACATACTGTAGATGTTTTGGTTTCAGTATACATGAATATCATGGTCAAGTAGGGTTAACGAATATTCTAGCACATACTGTAGAAGTTTTGGTTTCAGTATCCGTGAAGATCATGGTCAAGTTTAGGGTTAACAAATATTCTAGCAGATATT
>NW_013874020.1:0-307 GCF_000517525.1 Limulus polyphemus
ATACAGGACTGTGGTATAACTATCAGTTTACTCAAGGACTGTACTGTGACTATTAATTTATACAAGGACTGTGGTATAACTATCAGTTTACCCAAGGACTGTACTGTGACTATTAGTTTATACAAGGACTGTGATATAACTATCAGTTTACCCAAGGACTGTACTGTGACTATCAGTTTATCCAAGGACTGTAATATAACTATCAGTTTACCCAAGGACTGTACTGTGACTATTAGTTTATACAAGGACTGTGGTATAACTATAAGTTTACTCAAGGACTGTACTGTGACTATTAGTTTATACAAGG
>NW_013874021.1:0-436 GCF_000517525.1 Limulus polyphemus
TACAAATACGCTTTCAGAAAAGCTTGCGACTTTTGTGGTCGTTTTATGTTACTCTTTTAAAGGTTGCAAAATTCTAGCCTTCTATTATCATTCTTGCGACTTTTGTGGTCGTTTTATGTTACTCTTTTAAAGGTTTTTCTGAAAGGTACTGGTACAAAACGCAAAACCTTCCATATCTCCTTTAAAACAAACAGTAGGAGGCAAAACTCTGCATATTACTACGAAACGTTAAAGTGTACCTACAAACCAAATTTGGTGAAGAATCATCAATTTAGGACCCTCTTGTAACAAGAATGCGAAAAACAATCAGTAACAAAAAGCTTCACTGCAGTACACATACGCTTTCAGAAAAACCAATAAAAGAGTAAAATAAAACGACCACAAAAGTCGCAAAAATGATAATAGAAGGCTAGAATTTTGCATGTAAATACGCAAG
>NW_013874022.1:0-461 GCF_000517525.1 Limulus polyphemus
GTAAACAACAAGCGACATTAGAGATAACTAAGGTCAGGTAATCATAAGACACTTTACTTACAACAGTGTTTTATGTAAACAACAAGCGACATTATAGACAACTAAGGTCAGGTAATCATAAGACACTTTACTTACAACAGTGTTTTATGTAAACAACAAGCGACATTAGAGATAACTAAGGTCAGGTAATCATAAGACACTTTACTTACAACAGTGTTTTATGTAAACAACAAGCGACATTATAGACAACTAAGGTCAGGTAATCATAAGACTTTACTTACAACAGTGTTTTAGGTAAAAAAACAAGGGAACATTAGAAACACCTAAAGTCAGGTAATCATAAGACTTTACTTACAATAGTGTTTTAGGTAAAAAACAAGGGACATTAGAAACACCTAAAGTCAGGTAATCATAAGACTCTGTTAAGTATCTGCTTGTTTGTTAATTTCCGGTAAAAATTC
>NW_013874023.1:0-308 GCF_000517525.1 Limulus polyphemus
CTAGTATAGTTCTATGACATACTGTTGACTTTAGTTTGCAGCCAGTTTGTTAATTAACTCATATATTTACAACATATCTACACGTGTTTGTTTAAGACCGACTGGATTAAATAGGACCCAATAGCTAGTATCGTTCTATGACCCACTGTTGACTTTAGTCTGCAGATAATGTGTTTATTAACTCATCTATTTACAACATATCTTTATTGGTTTCCTCAAGTCCGAGTGGAATAAATAGATCCAATAACAATTATCGTTCTATGACCTACTGTTGACTTTAGTCTGCAACAAGTTTGTTAATTAAATCA
>NW_013874024.1:0-308 GCF_000517525.1 Limulus polyphemus
CCGTTTACTTGAATACAAGGGTATAGTCATCCATTTGAAGATAAACAATCGTTTACTTGAATAAAAGGGTATAAATATCCATTTGAAGATATACAACCGTTTACTTGAATACAAGGGTATAGTCATCCATTTGAAGATAAACAATCGTTTACTTGAATACAAGGGTATAATCATCCATTTGAAGATATACAACCGTTTACTTGATTAAAAGGGTATAATCATCCATTTGAAGACAATGGTACAATCGTTTACTTGAATACAAGGGTATAATCATCCATTTGAACATATACAATCGTTTACTTGAATAC
>NW_013874025.1:0-308 GCF_000517525.1 Limulus polyphemus
AAAAAATTTTTGACATAGCTATCACAGCTTACGCAACACTGCCCCTTCCTTAGTATTGTTCGTCCCGAACAATAACCACATACAATAAACCAATAACAATTAACAATAACTTAATTAAATGTACAGAATTACAAACACAAAATTACAATTCAACAAAGTCTTTTAATTTTACGGGACGTATCTTCTTCCGTACTGGTCTCCGTCTTGTTGGCTTCTGCTTCATGTGAGGTTCATCTGCTTCATCAGGAAATGTCCTATCATCAGTAACAGTCACATCAGTGGTAGTAACTTCATCAAGAGCTTCACCA
>NW_013874026.1:0-631 GCF_000517525.1 Limulus polyphemus
CTTCCGAAAAAAGTGAAAATTAGAGGTAGAGGGGAGTCGAATTAACTCATTTTGTCGCTAATCCATGTGCTGAACACTCAAGACAATCAGTAGTTTGGTCCTTTTCACGTAAGCTGCTTATAGTGTCAGGTTGTGTGTTAAACTGGATATAATTTGATGTTATTCTGTTAAGATCAAACGTTTACATTATTATCATTCATTAGAATTATCTAAACTAAGTTTTGTTGCAACTCAGGATATAACTTGGAGGACCTGTACGTAGGTATGATATAACTTGGATGACCCGTAAATAGCCACGATATTATTTGGGATATCATACCTACATACAGGTCCTAACTTGGAGGACCTGTAAGTAGGTATGACATAACTTGGAGGACCTGTACGTAGGTTTGATATAACTTGGAGGACCTGTTAATAGCCACGATATGATTTGGAGGACCTGTACGTAGGTATGATATAACTTGGATGACCTGTAAATAGCCACGATATGATTTGGAGGACCTGTACGTAAGTATGATATAACTTGGATGACCTGTAAATAACCACGATATGATTTGGAGGACCTGTACGTAGGTATGATATAACTTGGAGGACCTGTTAATAGCCACGATATGATTTGGAGGACCTGTAC
>NW_013874027.1:0-309 GCF_000517525.1 Limulus polyphemus
TAAAAGACCTACCAGTTACCATCTATCTATATTAAAAGACCTACTAGTCACTATCCATATATATTGAAAGACCTTCCACCCACTATCCATCTGTATTAAAAGACCTACCAGCCTCTATCCATCTGTATTAAAAGACCTACCAGCCACTATCCATCTGTATTAAAAGACCTACCAGTCACTATCCATCTGTATAAAAAAAGACCTACCAGCCACTATCCATCTGTATTAGAAGACCTACCAGCCACTATCCATCAATAATAAAATACCTACCAGCGACTACCCATCTATCATAAAGACCTACCATTTACT
>NW_013874028.1:0-611 GCF_000517525.1 Limulus polyphemus
GTGTCTCTTATTGACAGTACACAGTATCGTTAAATCTTGTGTCTTCTTATTGACAGTACACAGTATTGTTAAATCTTGGGTCTTTTTATTGACAGTACACAGTATCGTTAAATCTTGTGTCTTCTTATTGATAGTACACAGTATCTTTAAATCTTGTGTCTTCTTATTGACAGTACACAGTATCGTAAAATCTTGTGTCTTCTTATTGACAGTACATAGTATTGTTATATCTTGTGTATTCTTAATGAAAGTACACAGTATCGTTAAATCTTGTGTCTTCTTATTGACAGTACACAGTATCGTTAAGTGTGTACTGTCAATAAGAAGACACAAGATTTAACGATACTGTGTACTGTCAATAAGAATACACAAGAGTATCGTTAAATCTTGTGTCTTCTTATTGACAGTACACATTATTGTTAAGTCTTGTGTCTTCTTATTGACAGTACACAGTATCGTAAAATCTTGTGTCTTCTTATTGACAGTACATAGTATTGTTATATCTTGTGTATTCTTATTGAAAGTACACAATATCGTGAAATCTTGTGTCTTCTTATTGACAGTACATAGTATTGTTATATCTTGTGTCTTCTTATTGAAAGTACACAATA
>NW_013874029.1:0-361 GCF_000517525.1 Limulus polyphemus
ACCTTGGTAAACAGAACAAATAGTTTATCAGTTATATTACCTTGGTAAACAGAGAAACAGTTATCAGTTATATTACCTTGGTAAACAGAACAAATAGTTTATCAGTTACATTACCTTGATAAACAGAACAAATAGTTTATCAGTTATATTACCTTGGTAAACAGAACAAATAGTTTATCAGTTATATTACCTTGGTAAACAGAACAAATAGTTTATCAGTTACATTACCTTGGTAAACAGAGAAACAGTTATCAGTTATATTACCTTGGTAAACAGAACAAATAGTTTATCAGTTACATTACCTTGGTAAACAGAACAAATAGTTTATCAGTTACATTACCTTGGTAAACAGAACAAATAG
>NW_013874030.1:0-327 GCF_000517525.1 Limulus polyphemus
GACATTTTTACCACTTTCAGTATTAGTCTGGTATGTTCTTATAGCTGATTACAGACATTTTTACCACTTTCAGTATTAGTCTGGTATGTTCTCATAGCTGAGTAGACATTTTTTACCACTTTCAATATTAGTCTGGTATGTTCTCATAAGCTGAGTACAGACATTTTTAACACTTTCAATATTAGTCTGGTATGTTCTCATAAGCTGAGTAGACATTTTTACCACTTTCAATATTAGTCTGGTATGTTCTTATAGCTGAGTACAGACATTTTTGCCAATTTCAGTATTAGTCTGGTATGTTCTTGTAGGCTGAGTACAGACATTTTT
>NW_013874031.1:0-308 GCF_000517525.1 Limulus polyphemus
TCCACACCAAATCACTACCAACATGTAGAATACAATGCCTGAATCCACACCAAATCACTACTAACATGTAGAATACAATGACTGAATCCACACCAAACCACTACAAGCATGTATAATATAATGACTGAATCCACACCAAACCACTACCAGCATGTATAATCTAATTACTGAATCCACACCAAACCACTACCAGCATGTATAATACAATGACTGAATCCACACCAAATCACTACCAACATGTAGAATACAATGACTGAATCCACACCAAATCACTACTAACATGTAGAATACAATGACTGAATCCACAC
>NW_013874032.1:0-307 GCF_000517525.1 Limulus polyphemus
GGTTTCTTTAACTCACTGTCCTCCATTTTAACTGTAAGTTTATTTTTGTCTCTGTCCTTCCATTCTTTCGTCAGGTTCTAGTGTGAAACATATTAGCCTCTTTAACTCACTGTCTCCCATTTTAACTGTAAGTTTATTTTTGTCTCTGTCCTTCCATTCTTTCGTCAGGTTCTAGTGTGAAACATATTAACTTCTCTAAGTCACTGGGTCCGGCATGGCCAGGTGGTTAGGGCGCTCGATTCGAAATCTGAGGGTCGCGGGTTCGAATCCCCGTCCCACCAAACATGCTCGCCCTTTCAGCCGTGGG
>NW_013874033.1:0-308 GCF_000517525.1 Limulus polyphemus
TTGACTAACTGTCTATCCCTTCAAAAATAGGGCATGGCCAGGTGGTTAAGGCACTCGACTCGCAATCTGAGGGTCGCGGGTTCGAATCCCCGTCACACCAAACATGCTCGCCCTTTCAGCCGTGGGGGCGTTATAATGTGACGGTCAATCCCACTATTCGTTGGTAAAAGAGTAGCCCAAGAGTTGGCGGTGTGTGGTGTTGACTAGCTGCCTTCCCTCTAGTCTTACACTGCTAAATTAGGGACGGCTAGCGCAGATAGCCCTAGTGTAGCTTTGCGCGAAATTCAAAAACAAAACAAACAAACAAA
>NW_013874034.1:0-574 GCF_000517525.1 Limulus polyphemus
ACTGTTATGTGTGAAGGAGGTTGAATGTTAGCCGATCAAACTTAACACTGTTATGTGTGAAGGAGGTTGAATGTTAGCCGATCAAACTTAACACTGTTATGTGTGAAGGAGTTGAATGTTAGCTGATCAAACCATAACAGTGTTAATTCAAACTGCTTCACAGTTTGATCAGCTAACAAGTGTTAAAACAACCTCCTTCACACATAAATGTCAGTGAAACCAGTAACAAATAATATATAAATATTGTCTGATAGATGGGATATCCACAGTGCATTTGGGTGCTATTACTACACACGTTATCCGTTATGACATCAAGTTGACAACCAGGAACGATAACGGTAATGCGATATATAATTCATTATTGTTTTATAGTGCTGATTTAATCGCCTATAAACAATTAATGTAACCAGTAGTTTCTAAGCTATATATATATAATTATCCATCCGCAAAAAGTGATGCTTTGCACTTGGTGCGACATCAAAGGAGTAATTCATTTCGAACTCCTCAATCCACAGCGAACTGTCAATGCAGAGATCTAAAGTCAGCAACTGGAACGTTTAAATCATGCACTTCA
>NW_013874035.1:0-306 GCF_000517525.1 Limulus polyphemus
TGTGCCGATGTTTCCATTTATGAACGCTATATTTAAAGATCTGTGCAAGAACTCAGCTAACAGATGTTTCCGTATATCAAAACTATCCTAAAACTACTAAATATATCCTGATATTATATTTCTGTTTTATGAACATTTTATCCTAAAACTACTAAATATATCCTGATATTATATTTCTGTTTTATGAACATTTTATCCTAAAACTACTAAATATATCCTGATATTATATTTCTGTTTTATGAACATTTTATCCTAAAACTACTAAATATCTCCTGATATTATATTTCTGTTTTATGAATACTTTAT
>NW_013874036.1:0-309 GCF_000517525.1 Limulus polyphemus
AGAACAGTAACTAAAGAAGTTAAGCAAACAATTATATCTTCTAGTTACGACCTTTGTACTCGGTTGTTGCTTGACGTAGGTTGCTAAACCTTTAATAAAATTACATGTGGAGGATCTGAAACAAATTTTTTTTTAGGTTTTATGTATACAGTTAAATAACTAAAAAAATCATAAATTACTACATTAATACCATAGAATTTCACAATAATTTAGTAACTAAGATGTATAAAAAATATGAAATTTCAAGCAGACTAAAGACACAACCTACCTCATTGAAATATTAGTTCAAAAGAAAGAAATGGTGCCAAG
>NW_013874037.1:0-307 GCF_000517525.1 Limulus polyphemus
CCACTACATATAACTGACCAAGCATACTACATATTGTTCCTGAATCTACTATATATAACTGACCAAACATGCTACATATTGTTGATGAATCCACTACATATAACTGACCAAACATACTACATATTGTTCCTGAATCCACTACATATAACTGACCAAACATGCTACATATTGTTCCTGAATCCACTATATATAACTGACCAAACATGCTACATATTGTTCCTGAATCTACTACATATAACTGACCAAACATGGTACATATTGATCCTAAATCCACTACATATAACTGACCAAACATACTACATATTGT
>NW_013874038.1:0-307 GCF_000517525.1 Limulus polyphemus
CATGAAATTCGCTGTCTCTTCCAGTTCTCTGAATTTCGCAAATCTTGTGAATAACTGCTCAACAGTTGACTCGATGATGTTTAAAAAAAGCTGGTGATGATAAACGGCCAATCTGGAGCGCTGTCTGACGTCATCTAGTTATGATGAGGCGGTTATCTTGTCAACGAAAACCAGTTGCGGAGGTTGAAACCAAAACACAGATCGGGTCTGGGAAGAGATCGTTTAAGGTAATTTGTAATGTAAAATTATGTATTTATCTGAGATGCATCTCTATACTGTATTCATCTGAGAAATAAAAAATAAAAAA
>NW_013874039.1:0-435 GCF_000517525.1 Limulus polyphemus
CGTTTCATGACAGGGTAAGACATTAGGACCTGTTGTAATGAATGTTTCACAACAGAGTAATACATTAGGACCTATTGTAATGAATGTTTCATAACAGAGTAATACATTAGCACCTGTTGTAATGAATGTTTCATAACAGAGTAATACATTAGCACCTGTTGTAATGAATGTTTCATGACAGAGTAATACATTAACATCTGTTGTAATGAATGTTTCATGACAGAGTAATACATTAACATCTGTTGTAATGAATGTTTCATGACAGAGTAATACATTAACATCTGTTGTAATGAATGTTTCATGACAGAGTAATACATTAGGACCTGTTGTAATGAATGTTTCATAACAGAGTAATACATTAACATCTGTTGTAATGAATGTTTCATAACAGAGTAATACATTAGCACCTGTTGTAATGAATGTTTCATGACAGAG
>NW_013874040.1:0-308 GCF_000517525.1 Limulus polyphemus
TAGTGACTATAAACGTTGTTTGGTATTAAACCACCTACAACATCTGTATAAAGATATTTAGTGACTATAAACATTGTTTGGTATCAAACCACCTACAACATCCATATCAAGATATTTAGTGACTATAAACATTGTTTGGTATTAAACAACCTACACCATTTGTATGAAATTATTTAGTGACTATAAACATTGTTTGGTATCAAACCATCTACAACATCTGTATAAAGATATTTAGTGACTATAAACATTGTTTGGTATTAAAGTACCTACAACATCTGTATAAAGATATTTAGTGACTATAAACATTG
>NW_013874041.1:0-308 GCF_000517525.1 Limulus polyphemus
AAATGATGCCTTCTGAATGGACAAGAGGTCAATCATTCCTGGTTGGTGTATTCACCTCTACATAAAGCACCATACTGCTTTTGTTGTCTTCTTTTTTCATCTACATGTATGACATCCGATAGTCGGTCTGCTTTCAAAATACAGGGTGGATTCTCTAAGTGAAAAAAAATTTAAAAGTTAAATGCCCATGAAAATAGTGACAGTCATTATGAGTCATTTGCTGCTTGGAAAGAAACTGAGCACCGAATTCGTCTTCAAAGTGGCATTGATGAAGAACTGCAAAGGCAAATTCAGCAAGAAAAAATAAA
>NW_013874042.1:0-309 GCF_000517525.1 Limulus polyphemus
CGGACGTTTACCTCCTTTAGTGTAATATGGTTTCAGACTTTACCTCATTTAGTGTAATATGGTTTCAGACTTTACCTCCTTTAGTGTAATATGGTTTCAGACTTTACCTCCTTTAGTGTAATATGGTTTCAGACTTTACCTCCTTTAGTGTAATATGGTTTCGGAGTTTACCTTCTTTAGTGTAATATGGTTTCGGAGTTTACCTTCTTTAGTGTAATATGGTTTCGGAGTTTACCTCCTTTAGTGTAATATGGTTTCGGAGTTTACCTTCTTTAGTGTAATATGGTTTCGGAGCTTACCTTCTTTAGT
>NW_013874043.1:0-306 GCF_000517525.1 Limulus polyphemus
GTGTACTTTCAATAAGAAGACACAAGATTTAACGATACTGTATACTGTCAATAAGAAGACACAAGATTTATCGATACTGTGTACTGTCCATAAGAAGACACAAGATTTAATTATACTGTGTACTGTCAATAAGAAGACAGAAGATTTAACAATACTGTGTACTGTCAATAAGAAGACAGAAGATTTAACAATACTGTGTACTGTCAATAAAAAGTCACAAGATTTAACAATAATGTGTACTATCAATAAGAACACACAAGATTTAACAATACTGTGTACTGTCAATAAGAAGACACAATATTCAAC
>NW_013874044.1:0-324 GCF_000517525.1 Limulus polyphemus
AATTATTAATCGTTACTCATACTCAGTTCTACTGGCACTACACATAACTCTGTAATGAATTATTAATCGTTAATAACGCTCAGTTCTACTGGCACTACACATAACTCTCTAGTGAATTCTTAGTCGTTAATCAAGCTCAGTTCTACTGGCACTACATACAACTTTCTAGTGAATTATTAATCGTTACTCATGCTCAGTTCTACTGCAACTACACATAACGCTCTAGTGAATTATTAATCGTTACTCATGCTCAGTTCTACTGGCACTGCACATAACTCTCTAGTGAATTATTCATCATTACTCATGCTCAGTTCTACTGGCACT
>NW_013874045.1:0-473 GCF_000517525.1 Limulus polyphemus
TTTTATAATGTAACTGGCTGTTCTGCTACATTGTCTTTATTTTATAATGTAACTGGCTGTTCTGCTACATTGTCTTTATTTTATAATGTAACTGGCTGTTCTAGTACATTGTCTTTATTTTATTTAATGTAACTGGCTGTTTTGGTACATTGTCTTTATTTTTAAACGTAATTAGCTGTTCTGGTATATTGTCTTTATTTTATAATGTAATTAGCTGTTCTGGTGCACTGTCTTTATTTTATAATGTTATTGGCTGTTCTGGTACATTGTCTTTATTTTTAATGTAATTGGCTGTTCTGGTGCATTATCTTTATTTTTAAATGTAATTGGCTGTTCTGCTACATTGTCTTTATGTTAAATGTAATTGGCTGTTCTGGTATATCGTCTTTATTTTATAATGTAATTGGCTGTTCTGGTGCATTGTCTTTATGTTAAATGTAATTGGCTGTTCTGGTATATCGTCTTTATTTTAT
>NW_013874046.1:0-308 GCF_000517525.1 Limulus polyphemus
TATTATTGAAAGTACACAGTATCGTTAAATCTTGTGTCTTCTTATTGACAGTACACAGTATCTCTAAATATTGTGTCTTCTTATTAACAGTTCACAGTATTGTTAAATCGTGTGTCCTCTTATGGACAATACACAGTTTTGTTAATATATTGTGTCTTCTTATTGACAGTACACAGTATCGTTAAATCTTGTGTCTTCTTATTAACAGTTCACAGTATTGTTAAATCGTGTGTCCTCTTATTGACAATACACAGTTTTGTTAAATCTTGTGTCTTCTTATTGACAGTACACAGTATCATTAAATCTTC
>NW_013874047.1:0-304 GCF_000517525.1 Limulus polyphemus
TTTGATTCTAGGAGAAAGCATAAGATTATTTAATAGGTTTGATTCAAGAAGAAGGCATAAGATTATTTAATAGATTTGATTCTAGAAGAAGGCATAAGATTATTTAATAGGTTTGATCTAGAAGAAGGCATAAAATTATTTAATATATTTGATTCTAGGAGAAGGCATAAGATTATTTAATAGATTTGATTCTAGGAGAAGGCATAAGATTATTTAATAGATTTGATTCTAGGAGAAGGCATAAGATTATTTAATAGGTTTGAATCTAGAAGAAGGCATAAAATTATTTAATATATTTGATTCT
>NW_013874048.1:0-308 GCF_000517525.1 Limulus polyphemus
AACTCACCACTTGATCTTGGCAATCATTTCTTCTCAACACAGTACTCACCACTTGATCTTGGTATTAGTTTCGTCACAACACAGTAATCACTGCTTGATCTTGGCATTAGTTTCTTCACAACACAGTACTCACCACTTGATCTTGGCAATCATTTCTTCTC
This sequence comes from Limulus polyphemus, assembly GCF_000517525.1. Classification (NCBI taxonomy): domain Eukaryota; kingdom Metazoa; phylum Arthropoda; class Merostomata; order Xiphosura; family Limulidae; genus Limulus; species Limulus polyphemus. The sequence continues at coordinate 162 of NW_013874048.1, forward strand.
AACACAGTACTCACCACTTGATCTTGGCAATCATTTCTTCTCAACACAGTACTCACCACTTGATCTTGGTATTAGTTTCATCACAACACAGTAATCACTGCTTGATCTTGGCATTAGTTTCTTCACAACACAGTACTCACCACCTGA
>NW_013874049.1:0-308 GCF_000517525.1 Limulus polyphemus
ATTATTGTTATACTGATGTTGCATTGTTCAACAAATATTGAATCAGCAACAGTACTTAAAGCTAACAGCTAGTGTTAGTGTGTTCTGATATTTCATTATTGTTATACTGATGTTGCATTGTTGAACAAATATTGAATCAGCAACAGTACTTAAAGCCAACTGCTAGTGTTAGTGTGTTCTGATATTTCTTTATTGTTATACTGATGTTGCATTGTCCAACAAATATTGAATCAGCAACAGTACTTAAAGCCAACAGCTAGTGTGTTCTGATATTTCTTTATTGTTATACTGATGTTGCATTGACCAAC
>NW_013874050.1:0-547 GCF_000517525.1 Limulus polyphemus
GTCAATAAGAAGACACAAGATTTAACGATACTGTGTACTGTCAATAAGAGACACAAGATTTAACGATACTGTGTTCTGTCAATAAGAAGACACAAGTTTAACGATACTGTGTACTGTCAATAAGAAGACACAAGATTTAACGATACTGTGTTCTCTTCTTATTGACCACAAGATTTAACGATAATGTGTACTGTCAAGTCTTCTTACTTATTGACAGAACACAGTATTGTTAAATCTTGTGGACACAAGATTTAGTATTGTTAAATCTTGTTTGTTCTTATTGATAGTACACAGTATTTATGTGTACTATCAATAAAAAGACACAAGACACAGTATCGTTAAATTTATTGACAGTACACAGTATCGTTAAATCTTGTGTTTTCTAATTGACTTTACACAGTATCGTTAAATCTTGTGTCTTCTAATTGACATTACACAGTATCGTTAAATCTTGTGTCTTCTTATTGACAGTGAAGACACGAGATTTAACGATACTGTATTGACAGTACTTGTGTCTTCTTTATTTAACGATACTGTGTACTTTCAA
>NW_013874051.1:0-304 GCF_000517525.1 Limulus polyphemus
TCTTAGGTCTATTTTCAAGTTCATTTACTGTTTTTTTTTTTTTACACATTTCCCCTTACCTTTGAATCTCAACTTTCAACATTATATATGAACCTTAGGTCCATGCTAATCAGTGGGCCGAGCTAAGTCCAACTATGTAGTTACATTTACTTATTCATTTATTTTAGGTCTATTTTCATGTTCATTTACTGTTGTTTTTTTTTTTACACATTTCCCCTTACCTTTGAATCCCAACTTTCACCATTACCAATATTTATGGTTCTAAAAACATTCATGTGTTATAATTTGTAATCGTTGATTTGCA
>NW_013874052.1:0-526 GCF_000517525.1 Limulus polyphemus
TTTTATTGATAATACACAGTATTGTTAAATCGTGTGTCTTCTTATTGACAGTACACAGTTTTGTTAAATCTTGTGTCTTCTTATTGACAGGAAACATTATTGTTAAATCTTGTGTCTTCTTATTGACAGTACACAGTATCGTTAAATCTTGTGTCTTCTTATTGACAGTACACAGTATCGTTAAATCTTGTGTCTTCTTATTGACAGTACACAGTATCGTTAAATCTTGTGTCTTCTTATTGACAGTACACAGTATCGTTAAATCTTGTGTCTTCTTATTGACAGTACACAGTTTCGTTAAATCTTCAATAAGAAGATACAAGATTTAACGATACTGTGTACTGTCAAAAAGGAGACACAAGATATAACGATACTGTGTACTGTCAAGAAGAAGACACAAGATTTAACGATATTGTGTACTATCAATAAGAAGACACACAGTACACAGTAACACAAGATTTAACGATTTTCTTATTGACAGTACACAGTATCGTTAAATCTTGTGTCTTTATATTGACAGTACACA
>NW_013874053.1:0-443 GCF_000517525.1 Limulus polyphemus
TGCTGTTGTAATTACAACAGTATTTTATGTAACAAGTGAATACACGGGGTCTTTATGACATTATGATGTAAGGTACAATGACATGATGTTGTAATTATATTTGTATTTTATGTAAAAAGTGAATTCACGGGGTTTTAATGACCTTATTATGTATTGTACAATAACATGCTGTTGTAATTAGAACAGTATTTTATGTAACAAGTGAATACACGGGGTCTTTATGACATTATGATGTAATGTACTATGACATGCTGTTGTAATTATAACTGTATTTTATATAACAGGTGAATACACGGGGTGTTTATGACAGAATTACAACAGCATGTGATAGTACAATACATCATAAGGTCATAAAGACCCCGTGTATTCACTTGTTACATAAAATACAGTTATAATTACAACAGCATGCCAGACTTCAATACATCATAAGAAACTGTATTTTA
>NW_013874054.1:0-306 GCF_000517525.1 Limulus polyphemus
TAATGTCGGCTAGTGCTTGTTTCGTCGGAAAACTCAAATGTGAGACATTATAGCATTTACGAAAAGTATTATGTCAAGTGAAATGCCAAAAAAATTGAATTTTCGCTAATTATGAGTAAAAAGAATCCAAGAGGTAGAGTTTTATTTATAAGAAGACGTCATGGACTATTAGATGCTGGGATTTTGTTTGAATAACCTAATTTTTAAAGCTGTTCTTTATTTACAATATAACTAAAGACAATAATGAACAGTAATATCGATGTTAGCCGATATTTTCATAACAGATTATGAAATAACGACTGGGAA
>NW_013874055.1:0-383 GCF_000517525.1 Limulus polyphemus
TAATCTTGCTCCACCCTCTGTTCCTTGATAATCCGGGATAATCTTGCTCCACCCTCTGTTCCTTGATAATCCGGGATAATCTTGCTCCACCTTCTGTTCCAGGAGAATCTTGCTCCATCTTCTGTTCCTTGATAATCCGGGATAATCTTGCTCCACCTTCTGTTCCTTCATAATTTGGGATAATTTTGCTCCACTTTCTGTTCCTTGATAATCCGGGATAATCTTGCTCCATCTTCTGTTCCTTGATAATCCGGGATAAGCTTACTCTACCTTCTGTTCCTTGATAATCCGGGATAATCTTGCTCCACCTTCTGTTCCTTGATAATCCGGGATAATCTTGCTCCACCTTCTGTTCCTTGATAATCTGGGATAATCTTGCTCCA
>NW_013874056.1:0-304 GCF_000517525.1 Limulus polyphemus
AATAAATTTTGTTAATTTACTAGACTGTCGGTAGAACTGCACACTACAGTTTGTGAATCTCAATGAATATCGGTAGGACTACACGATAAATTTTGTTAATTTACTAGACTGTCAGTAGAACTACACATTACAGTTTGTGAATCTCAATGAATATCGGTAGGACTACACGATAAATTTCGTTAATTTACTAGACTGTCGATAGTACTACACACTACAGTTTGTGAATGTCAGTGAATATCGGTAGGACTACACGATAAATTTTGTTAATTTACTAGACTGTCGGTAGAACTGCACACTACAGTTT
>NW_013874057.1:0-318 GCF_000517525.1 Limulus polyphemus
ACTGGGTACTTTCAATAAGAAGACACAAGATTTAACGATACTGTGTGCTGTCAATAAGAAGACACAAGATTTAACGATACTGTGTACTGTCCCTAAGAAGACACAATATTTAAAGATACTGTGTACTGTCAATAAAAAGACCAAGATTTAACTATACTGTGTACTGTCAATAAGAAGACACAAGATTTAACGATACTGTGTCCTGTCAATAAGATGATAAAAGATTTAACGATACTGTGTACTGTCCCTAAGAAGACACAATATTTACCGATACTGTGTATTGTCAATAAAAAGACCAAGATTAAACTATACTGTGTT
>NW_013874058.1:0-308 GCF_000517525.1 Limulus polyphemus
GTTAGAGTAAAACCAAGATAGAACAGTAAATACAGTTCAGTAACGCCATGTTAGAGTAAAAATCAGATAGAACATTAACACAGTTCAGTAACACCATGCTAGAGTAAAACAAGATAGAACAGTAAATACAGTTCAGTAACGCTATGTTAGAGTAAAACCAGATAGAACGGTAAATACAGTTCAGCAACGCCATGTTAGAGTAAAATCAGATAGAACATTAACACAGTTCAGTAACACAATGCTAGAGTAAAACCAGATAGAACGGTAAATACAGTTCAGTAACACCATGTTAGAGTAAAACCAGATAG
>NW_013874059.1:0-418 GCF_000517525.1 Limulus polyphemus
AACAACGAACAAACAAGTACATATCACTAAGTTGAATAGGGGGTAAGGAAACAAATCGTATATACATGTAACATTACTAAATTAGGGGGTAACGGAGCCAAAAACACGTAACCGTTTTATTATCATGAACTTCTGAAGGCGATCGCTGAAGAGAATTGAAAGCTATCTCTTATTAAAAACTTTAACAATGGAACTTGCTGTATACCCATTTTTTGATATTTAATATTGTGTATGTTAATTTTTATAGCTTTGAGACTGTAACTTAAGTTATGCTCCCTTAGATCTATACTAGAAGTAAAAACAAGAACTAAGCGGAACTAGAACTTAGAAGGCTCGTATAGGCCTAAGATGGGATGGTCGCCTGAGGTTTAATTTAATCATTTAATTTTTAACTAGAAGCTTTATTTTCTTCTTCCTC
>NW_013874060.1:0-309 GCF_000517525.1 Limulus polyphemus
CGACCAGAAACATAATAAATTGGTGTCAGAGAGTGGGACGGAAAATAAAAGAAACAAGAAGAGAAATTACAGCAGTTGTTGGAGGAAAAGAAAAAAACAAGAAGAAAGAAAATAAACAAGAAGAGAGATTACAGCAGTGGCATGTGGAACAAGAAAGGAAACAGGAAGAAAGTCTCCAACAGTTGCAGGAAAGTCAGCAGCAACTACAGGAAAGTTAACAACAGTGACAAGAAATACAAATGGAAAACATTAGTAAATTTAAAAGCGAATTAAATACATTAAAAGATGATTTATTGTCTTTTACACAAG
>NW_013874061.1:0-446 GCF_000517525.1 Limulus polyphemus
AACCACCATACTCATCTTTAGAGTTATTTGGTACAACATCTCAACGAACACCTAGGTGTAACTATAGTTACAGAATTTATAACCACCATACTCATCTTTAGCCTTACATGGTACAACTACTCCATGAACACCTAGTTGTAACTCTAGTTACAGAATTTATAACCACCATACTCATCTTTAGCCTTACATGGTACAACTACTCCATGAACACCTAGGTGTAACTCTGGGTACAGAATTTATAACCATCATACTCATCATTAGCCTTACTTGGTACAACTACTCCATGAACACTTAGGTGTAACTCTAAAAAGATGAATATCGTGGTTATAAATTCGGAAACTAGAGTTACACCTAAGTGTTCATGGAGTAGTTGTACCAAGTAAGGCTAAGATGTGTATGGTGGTTATAAATTCGGTAACTAGAAGTAAGGACTAGGTACAACTACT
>NW_013874062.1:0-308 GCF_000517525.1 Limulus polyphemus
GGGTTATAAGGTGGTTATTGAACTAGTTACTAACGTATGTTTTCTATAGGTTCGTGTAGCAGTACAGATTGCTACATGGGTTATAAAGTGGTTATTGAACTAGTTACTAATGTATGTTTTCTATAGGTTCGTGTAGCAGTACAGATTGCTACATGGGTTATAAAGTGGCTATTGAACTAGTTACTAACGTATGTTTTCTATAGGTTCGTGTAGCAGTACAGATTGCTACATGGGTTATAAAGTGGCTATTGAACTAGTTACTAATGTATGTTTTCTATAGGTTCGTGTAGCAGTACAGATTGCTACAT
>NW_013874063.1:0-239 GCF_000517525.1 Limulus polyphemus
TAAACACCTAGGTGTAACTATAGTTTCCGCATTTATAACCATCATACTCATCTTTAGCCTTACTTTGTACAACTACTCCATGAACACCTAGGTGTAACTCTAGTTACCGAATTTGTAACCCCATACTCATCTTTAGCCTTACTTGGCACAACTACTCCATGAACACCTAGGTGTAACTTTAGTTACCGAATTTATAACCACCATACTCATCGTTAGCGTTATTTGGTACAACAACTCCA
>NW_013874064.1:0-308 GCF_000517525.1 Limulus polyphemus
CCGTTGTTGGAAGAAAAAGAAAAGAAACAAGAAAGACAACAGCAGTTACAAGAAAACCTACAACAATGTCAAGTCGAACAGCAAAGTAAACAAGAGAGACTACAGCAGTGGTTGGAGGAGAAAGAAAATAAACAAGAAGAGAGAATACAACAGTTGTTGGAAGAAAAAGAAAAGAAACAAGAAGAAAGACAACAGCAGTTACAAGAAAACCTACAACAATGGCAGCTCGAACAGCAAAGTAAACAAGAGAGACTACAGCAATGGTTGGAGGAGAAAGAAAATGAACAAGAAGAGAAATTACAGCAGTT
>NW_013874065.1:0-355 GCF_000517525.1 Limulus polyphemus
TGACAATAATGTAGTGATCATAATCTAGGGTTTGTAATTATTTTTGGTAATACTGACAATAATGTAGTGATCATAATCTAGGGTTTGTAATTATTTTTGGTAATACTGACAATAGTGCAGTGATCATAATTTAGGGTTTGTAATTATTATTGGTAAAACTGACAATAGTGCAGTGATCATAATCTAGGGTTTGTAATTATTATTGGTAAAACTGACAATAGTGCAGTGATAATAATGTAGGGTTTGTAATTATTACTGGTAAAACTGACAATAGTGCAGTGATCATAATCTAGGGTTTGTAATTATTTTTGGTAATACTGACAATAGTGCAGTGATCATAATCTAGGGTTTGTAA
>NW_013874066.1:0-306 GCF_000517525.1 Limulus polyphemus
CCAACTGCTCTCACTCCTGACTCTGCAGGTATAGCAATAGCTAAGTTTAAGTTCCTTTTCACTTTATTTGAAGACTTTATATGAGCTAATACAGTTGAGTATGAGCCAAGGTACCATGGGTGACATATTTATCTTATTTATTTAATTCAAGGCAATCCCAGATCATTCATCTGTGAAATGTTACCCAAAAGCACATTTATGACTGGAGGACTATCAAACATATTAGGGAGAAATATTCAAATATCAAGAGAGTTAAATGGTGTAAACCAAACAACATAATACTTCAGAGAATGGAAATTTCATGTT
>NW_013874067.1:0-336 GCF_000517525.1 Limulus polyphemus
AGTATCTATTAAGGTTAAACCCACACTAAAAAAATGCTATGTCCATGGGTGGGTTTCAAATTGCACATGTCACAACTTTTACAGAGTTATATTCAAAGTTTTATTATCATAATATATCAATAAACTTGGCACCAAAATGTACTTTATAATTCAAACTTTAATGTTATATAAAATTTGGCTTTTCAATTTAAAAATGGAAATATTCAAATAAATTCTAAATCTCAACTCTTTTTTTTTGTGATGCCTCTATACTCTGAATTCTGTGTTTTAGATTTTCTTTCTCCCTTATAACGGTTTCAGAAAATCCACTAATTAGAAACATCAACCATAGATAAT
>NW_013874068.1:0-308 GCF_000517525.1 Limulus polyphemus
GCATGCAGAAAAAATTTCTGTTATATCCCTAGTTTTGAAACTTATGTTTTATATGAGAAGCCAGTCACTTGTGGTGTACATGGATTATAAAACTGATTGATAAAATACTACTTAAGTTTACAAATAACAAATTTTATTAGTTTACAACACTGTACATATACTTAACTAGATCTTGTACAGGTAGCATTCTAGTATTCAGGGTTACATTATATGAACCTTTCGTGCTTTTGCTGCTGGAAATGCATCAATTAAACTATCAAAATTTAAGGTATTAAGTACGTCTTTTCAATACTTAATACTGGCAAGAT
>NW_013874069.1:0-308 GCF_000517525.1 Limulus polyphemus
CGACTTTAACAGGTTTATCTTCTTATGTTCTGGTGGTTTCAGTGGAGTTAAACCAACACTTGAAACTAAGTGGATGTTTCAGGTTAGAAGATAAATTTGGTTAAATTTCTGTAAACCTAACAATACTATGATAAAATATATGTAGTATCAACAAATCGACTGTAACGGGTTTATCTTCTTATGTTCTGGAGGTTTCATTGGAGTTAAACCAACATTTGAAACTAAGTGGATGTTTCAGGTTAGAAGATAAATTTGGTTAGATTTCTGTAAACCTAACAATACTATAATAAAATATATGTAGTATCAAC
>NW_013874070.1:0-502 GCF_000517525.1 Limulus polyphemus
ATCTATCAAATACCAGATCTGCTCAACTTGGTTGAGATCGGGGCTCTGTGGGGGCCATTGTATCATTTGAAAGACTCCAGCAGCTTCTTTTTTAGCGAAGTAATTTCTGCCTGGGTTGGATGAGTGTTTGTGATCATTATCTTCTTGGTAGTAGAATGGTTTACCAATAATACGCTAACCACTTGGTATACCATGACGGATCATTATCTGATGGTACTTGCGCTGGTATATTATTACATCTATTTTGCAAATATCCCCTGTCGCCTCAGGGATCAGTGAAGCATTACCATAGTGTTGAAATTTACATCATTTTGCAAATATCCCCTGTCGCCTCAGGGATCAGTGAAGCATTACCATAGTGTTGAAATTTACATTACACAATGGCATGGAAGAATTAGCCCCATAAAATGGAAGGAATGGCAAGATATTATCTTGTCCTAACACTTTTCCTCAGTACTGTATTTCAATAGTGGTTTACAAACTTGTAGAATGCGTTCACACC
>NW_013874071.1:0-308 GCF_000517525.1 Limulus polyphemus
CTGTGTTTATGAGGTTTTTAAGTGTATTGATTTTTTGTGTGGTGTCATGAGCGGAATTCCAGGGGATGTAGAGACCAGTGTGTGTGGGTTTTTGTGGTGAATTTGTTTTAAACTCAGTGTCAGATCTAATAATTTTGAGGTTAAGAAAGGATAACCGTTTATTGTTTTCGTGTTCTATGGTAAATTTGATGTTGGGGTGAATAGAATTTATGTGTTTAAAGAAAGTTAGTGTGTGTTCTGTAGAGTTGTAACCAGTAAAAGTGTCATCGACACATCTGTACCAGTATAGTGGGGGATGAAGCGCAGAA
>NW_013874072.1:0-308 GCF_000517525.1 Limulus polyphemus
TCTAAGTTAATAATGTTATACATCTACTTTAATTAAATTTTATTGTTTTATTGCCCTTACAACTGTCTAACTACTATCCACACCATAAAATGTTGTAAATCACTCGTAGAACGTGCAAATCACATTACACTATCGAATTACATTACCAAGGAGCTACTACAAGCATTTTAATTATATTATTATTATTACTTATTTTACCTAATCTAGTTATAAATAACTTAAAAAGATCCGTATTTTTAGATTTTAGTTATTCTTATAATAATAAATAAAGAATAAATATGAAAAACAAAAAATATAATACTTACTCG
>NW_013874073.1:0-308 GCF_000517525.1 Limulus polyphemus
AAGTTATCTTACATGGCATTCATTTGCAAGGATGTGGAGATTCTATATCAGCCATTGTCATAGTTGGTAGTAAATTATAATCTTTACTTTTTTCTTGAATTAAAAAACAAAATACTAATTACCAGATAAGGGATAATACTAGTTAGTATTATAATATTGTTATATAATAAAAATAATAGGTGCTATTTAATAATCAGACTTAGATAATCGTGTAGGCTACAAACCAAGTCAACAAATTTCGTATATTAAAAAGTTCCCTTCTCCATTTTTTAATCTCAGATACCTATTCAAAACTCTCACCCTACTTT
>NW_013874074.1:0-306 GCF_000517525.1 Limulus polyphemus
GCACCATTCTTCCACATCTAGCCTCATACCTATCCCGTAAAATCTTTGGCGTAGGTGACTCAATGTCTTCTTAATTCCGAGATGTCCTCCTATTAAACTATCATGGGATTGACGCAGCACAACTTCCCGTAACTTCCTCGGTATAACTGTTTGCCAAGTCGTTAATTTCCCATCTGTAGTTTCCCATATCCGAACAAGAATACCATCTTCAAGCTTTAACTGGTCCCATTGTCCCCAATAGTGCTTTATCGCAGGGCTTAGACTAGACACCTTCTCCCAAGCAGAGCGCAAAACACTTATTTTTAG
>NW_013874075.1:0-356 GCF_000517525.1 Limulus polyphemus
CTCAGTCATGTTTTTTAAATCAAATCACTATAATGTAAGTAACTGTTGTTATAGTATAGCTCAGTCGCGTTTTTTAAATCAAAACACTATAATGTAAGTAACTGTTGTTATAGTATAGATCAGTCATGTTTTTTTAAATCAAATCACTATAATGTAAGTAACTGTTGTTATAGTATAGCTCAGTCATGTTATTTTAAATCAAATCACTATAATGTAAGTAATTGTTGTTATAGTATAGCTCAGTCATGTTTTTTAAATCAAATCACTATAATGTAAGTAATTGTTGTTATAGTATAGCTCAGTCATGTTTTTTAAATCAAATCACTATAATGTAAGTAATTGTTGTTATAGTATAG
>NW_013874076.1:0-251 GCF_000517525.1 Limulus polyphemus
AATACCAACCTACTAGTGCTATTATACTATCTACACCGTCCTGTGGGTCAGGTTATCAATAATATAATACCAACAATAACACTAGTATACAGGACAGTGTAGATAATATGATAATCTGACTAATAATATTATACCAACAATAACACTAGTATACAGGACGGTGCAGATAGTATGATAACCTGACTAATAATATAATACCAACAATAGCACTAGTAAACAGGACGGTGTAGATAGTATGATAACCTGACTAA
>NW_013874077.1:0-586 GCF_000517525.1 Limulus polyphemus
GCTCATACAAAATTTGGTGATGATCCGTCCAAATGGAACGACGTACTGGTACAAAACGCAAAACCTTCCATAACTCCCGAAAAACAAAGAGTAGGAAGGTAAAACTCTGCATATTACTACACAACGTTAAAGTGTATCTACATACTAACTGGTGAAGATTAATAAACTTAGGACCCTCTGGTAACAAGAAATCGAAAAACAATCAGTAACCTAAAGCTTCACTGCAGTACACATACGCTTTCAGAAAAGCCAATAAAAGAGTAACATAAAACGACCACAAAAGTCGCAAAAATGATAATAGAAGGCTAGAATTTTGCTTGCGTATTTACATGTTGCATACACGGATCATCTCCAAATTTTGTATGAACGTTCTAGTAATATGCAGAGTTTTACCTTCCTATTGTTTGTTTTAAAGGAGTTATGGAAGGTTTTGCGTTTTGCACCAGTACGTCGTTCTATTTAGATATGGAAGGTTTTGCGTTTTCCTTCCTACTGTTTGTTTTAAAGGAGAGTTTTAACTTTAACGTTGCGTAGTAATATGCTGGTACCTACATACCAAATTTGGTGAAGAATCATCAATTTAGGA
>NW_013874078.1:0-786 GCF_000517525.1 Limulus polyphemus
CAGACTTGAAACATAACAGTAGAAATAAAACACTTGAAGAAATGCCTTCTTTACACAAAATTGGTTTGATTCTTTCGAAAAGTCGGACAAGAACACGCTTTTAACACATTTATCTTTTTATTAGCTTAAGACACGACAAACGTACTCTGTGATCAGGTACAATGTCATTGGAAAAAGCTGAAGGTAGGCTATGGAACCAATCAGGGCACGTCTGTGTGAATGACATATTGGAGATCTATACAAAGTGAGACGCAGAAGATAAAATGATGGAAATAATATTTCCATTACATTTTGGACAGATATGGCCCATCTGTGATGTCAGACATCCCTGAGGCTAAACAAGACCTAAATATCTGTCTTAGCAATATAGAGGTTAAGAAGCTTTTTGAATTTCGCGCAAAGTTACTCGAGGGCTATCTTGGAAGGCTATTGGAAGATTAAATGGACTGTGAATATTGGTTCCTTGCTGAAGTATCGCGTGACGTATTACTGTACACAGCACTGTGGAATGTGTCCTAGGAAATTTTACACACCTCTCAAATCATTGGATCCTCGAGTTCCAGAATAGTGTGTAAGTTACTTTCGAATAATCCCACAATGAAAAAATCACAAAGACTAAAATCTGGTGGCATTGGAAACAAAAGTAATCCATATCTATAGTTCGTGTCCAGGTGTCTCCCTGGGTTTTTACAAACAAACAAATAAAACATAATGTCCGCAATATACATTAAGGATTTTCGAGACTGGCACTCGATTGACCTGAGTCACAACTGACAAGCCACATAA
>NW_013874079.1:0-361 GCF_000517525.1 Limulus polyphemus
AAACACAGCTTTAAGTTACATTATTAACGATTATAAATATAGCTTTAAGTTACATTATTACCGAATATAAGTACAGCTGTAAGTTATATTATTATTACCGATATAAATACAGCTTTTAGCTGCTTTATTACCGATTATAAATATAGTTATAAGTTACATTATTAACGATTATAATTATAATTCTAAGTTACATTAATAACGATTATAAATATAGCTTTAACTTACAATATTACCGAATATAAATACAGCTTTAAGTTACATTATTACCGAATATAAATACAGCTTTAAGTTACATTATTACTGATTATAAACACAACTTTAAGGTACATTATTATCGAATATAAATACAGCTTTAAGTTAC
>NW_013874080.1:0-308 GCF_000517525.1 Limulus polyphemus
TTAGCTAATGTAATTCCTCTTTTCAAGGGAGGTGATAACAATTGTCCCAGTAATTATAGACACATTAGTCTTACATCAGTTGTGGGAACAGTTTTGAAAAGTCTGTTAAAAGATGCTTTGCAAAGTCATTTGACAAAGTTTAGAATTTTATCGGATAATCAACATGGTTTCACTAAGGGAAAATCTTGCCTTACAAATCTTTTAACATTCTTTGAAAAGGTTACTGCTTATGTAGATAAGGGTAAGAATGTAGATTTGGTGTATCTGGATTTTCAGAAAGCATTTGACAAGATGACACATAAAAGGCT
>NW_013874081.1:0-308 GCF_000517525.1 Limulus polyphemus
CCAATCTTAGACAATACTTAGCAGAATCATCTTTAAAATGCTCTTCTATTTATACTCTAAGACAACCACAAGAGCCAATCTTAGACAATACTTAGCAGAATCATCTTTAAAATGCTCTTCTATTTAAATTCTAAGACAACCACAACAGCCAATATACAATAACACTTACCAGAATCATCTTTAAAATGCTCTTCTATTTATATTCTAAGACAACCACAAGACCCAATCTATGACAACACTTACCAGAATCATCCTTAGATTACTCTTCTATTTAAATTCTAAAACAACCACAAGAGCCAATATACAAT
>NW_013874082.1:0-308 GCF_000517525.1 Limulus polyphemus
CACAGTATCGTTAAATCTTGTGTCTTCTTATTGACATTACACAATATTGTTAAATCTTGTGTGTTGTTTTTGATAATACACAGTATTGTTATATCTTGTGTCTTCTTATTGCCATTACACAGTATTGTTAAATCTTGTGTCTTCTTATTGACAGTACACAGTATCGTGAAACCTTGTGTCTTCTAATCGACAGTGCATAGTATTGGTAAATCTTGTGTTTTCTTATTGTCAATACACAGTATTGTTAAATCTTGTGTCTTCTTATTGACAGTACACAGTATTGTTAAATCTTGTGTCTTCTTATTGAC
>NW_013874083.1:0-308 GCF_000517525.1 Limulus polyphemus
TTGTGGTGATTTAGACACGTTTACAGGATGAGTATTGTGGTGTGTTAGACACGTTTAGAGGATGAGTATTGTAGTGTGTTAGACACGTTTAGAGGATGAGTATTGTGGTGTGTTAGACACGTTTAGTGGATCAGTATTGTGGTGTGTTAGACACTTTTAGAATATAAGTATTGTGTTGTTAGCCACGTTTAAAGGATTAGTAATGTGGTGTGTTAGACACTTTTAGAGGATGAGTATTGTGGTGTGATAGACACATTTAGAGGATGAGTATTGTGGTGATTTAGACACGTTTAAAGGATGAGTATTGT
>NW_013874084.1:0-308 GCF_000517525.1 Limulus polyphemus
CACATTGTTAACCCACTGTACTGGACATTGTTAACATTTTGTACTGGACATTGTTAACATTTTGTACTGGACATTGCTAACATTTTGTACTGCACATTGTTGATATATTTTACTGTACATCGTTAACATTTTGTATTGCACATTGTTAACCTATTGTACTGAACATTGTTAACCTATTGTACTTCACCTTCTTAATCTATTGTACTGCACATTGTTAAGATATTGTACTGCACATTGTTAACACATTGCTGACCCATCTCTTTTCACCTAGTAACTTACGTCTGAAAGCTAGCATGTAGTGTTTCAGG
>NW_013874085.1:0-308 GCF_000517525.1 Limulus polyphemus
ACAATCAGTAACCAAAGCTTCACTGCAGTACACATACGCTTTTCAGAAAAGCCAATAAAAGAGTAACATAAAACGACAACAAAAGTCGCAAAAAGGACAATAGAAGGCTAGAATTTTGCATGTAAATACGCAAGTTTGCAACGAACGTTCATACAAAATTTGGAGATGATCCGTCCAAATGGAACGACGTACTGGTACAAAACGCAAAACCTTCCATAACTCCTTTAAAACAAACAGTAGGAAGGTAAAACTCTACATATTACTACGCAACGTTAAAGTGTACCTACATACCGAATTTGGTGAAGAAT
>NW_013874086.1:0-308 GCF_000517525.1 Limulus polyphemus
GGGTCTTTAATTTGAACAAATACTTTAAACCTTTCCCATAGATAGAGGCATTGGGTCTTTAATTTCAACATATTCTTTAAACCTTTCCCTTAGACAGAGACATTGGGTCTTTAATTTGAACAAATACTTTAAACCTTTCCAATAGATAGAGGCATTGGGCCTATAATTTGAACAGATACTTTAAACCTTTCCCATAGATAGAGGCATTGGGTCTTTAATTTGAACAAATACTTTAAACCTTTCACATAGATAGAGGCATTGGGTCTTTAATTTGAACAGATACTTTAAACCTTTCACATAGATAGAAG
>NW_013874087.1:0-308 GCF_000517525.1 Limulus polyphemus
CCACGCCCCCCAGTGGTACAGCGGTATGTCTGCGGACTTATAACGCTAGAAAACGGGTTTCGATAACCGTGGTGGGCAGAGCACAGATAACCCATTGTGTAGTTTGTGTATAACTACAAACAAACAATCACCTTGCACGTGAAGTAATAAAACAATAAACCAAAATCTATCACCACATCATAGTATTACACAATCTATTACATTTGACAAACATATAAATCATATTTTAACATACACATTCCAGTAGCCAATATACAATGATTTACCCGAGGATAAGGCAAACGTATACTAACTTAAAATGTTGACAT
>NW_013874088.1:0-308 GCF_000517525.1 Limulus polyphemus
TCAGCTAGGTTGCATCTTTGTCCGAGGTGAGTGGAAGTCTTACAAGTGGGATATCCTGACCTGTTCTGTCAGAATTGATTCGTTCGGCTTTCGTTGCTGTTATACCTTGAGAGCTGAGTTCTTGAAGAACTTCTTTAGGCTGGATATAAAGTGGGCCACTTCGGATTATAATGTTGTATGTCTTGGGCCGGCTGTTGTTACCAGGGACGTGAATGTTTAGGTTGGCACTACGAAAGGCAGAGCTATTCCATGGTCGACGACATTCGCACATTGCTTCACTAATCATCTAGATAGTCTCTTTCATCCTA
>NW_013874089.1:0-307 GCF_000517525.1 Limulus polyphemus
GATTAACATCATTATACCCAATCTAAAATAGCATCAGTAGATTAACATCCTTATACCCAATCTAACATAGCATCAGTAGAATAACATCATTGTACCCAATCTAACATAGCATCAGTAGATTAACATCATTATACCCAATCTAACATAGCATCAGTAGATTAACATCCTTATACCCAATCTAACATAGCATCAGTAGATTAACATCATTATACCCAATCTAACATAGCATCAGTAGATTAACATCCTTATACCCAATCTAACATAGCATCAGTAGATTAACATTATTATATTCAATCTAACATAGCAT
>NW_013874090.1:0-308 GCF_000517525.1 Limulus polyphemus
AAACTAGAGTTACACCTAGGTGTTCATGGAGTAGTTGTACCAAGTAAGGCTAAAGATTTGAATACTGATTATAAATTCTGTACCAAGAGTTACACCTAGGTGTTCATGGATTAGTTATACCAAATAAGGCTAAATATGAGTAAGGTTATAAATTCTGTAACTATAGTCACACCTAGGTGTACTTGGAGTAGTTGTACCAAGTAAGGCTAAAGATGAGTATGGTGGTTATAAATTCGGTAACTAGAGCTACGCCTAGGTGTTCGTGGAGTTGTTGTACCAAACAACGCTAAAGAAGAGTATGGGATTAC
>NW_013874091.1:0-472 GCF_000517525.1 Limulus polyphemus
TAATGCTGAATTACTGATTTTGATCTCTCTCCAGTAATGCTGAATTACTGATTTTGATCTCTCTCCGGTAGTGATGAATTAGCGATTTTGATCTCTCTCCGGTAATGCTGAATTAGCGATTTTGATCTCTCTCCGGTAATGCTGAATTACTGTATTTTGATCTCTCTCCAGTAATGAAGAATTACTGATTTTGATCTCTCTCCAGTAATGAAGAATTACTGATTTTGATCTCTCTCCGGTAATGCTGAATTACTGATTTTGATCTCTCTCCGGTAATGAAGAATTACTGATTTGGATCTCTCTCCGGTAATGCTGAATTACTGATTTGGATCTCTCTCCAGTAATGAAGAATTACTGATTTTGATCTCTCTCCGGTAATGAAGAATTACTGATTTTGATCTCTCTCCAGTAATGAAGAATTACTGATTTTGATCTCTCTCCAGTAATGAAGAATTACTGTATTTTGATCTCT
>NW_013874092.1:0-308 GCF_000517525.1 Limulus polyphemus
TCATGGGATTGACGCAACACAACTTCCCGTAACTTCCTTGGTATTACCGTTTGCCAGGTCGTCACTTTCCCATCTCCGGAGAAGAATACCATCTTCAAGTTTCAACTGGTCCCATTGTGCCCAATAGTTCTTTGTCACAGGGCTTAGACTAGACATCTTCTCCCAAGCAGGGCGCAAAACACTTGCTTTTAGAAAATCAATCACTGGCTTCAAATCTTGGTCTTTCTCCTGTTCTCCTTTGATGTCTATATTTGGTTCCACTTCACCATCATCAACTCTTTCAATTGGCTTGACTTCAGCTTGATGAC
>NW_013874093.1:0-308 GCF_000517525.1 Limulus polyphemus
TGTGTTCTTATTGATAGTACACAGTATTTATAAATCTTGTATCTTCTTATTGACAGTACACAGTATTGTTAAATCTTGTGTCTTCTTATTGAAAGTACACAGTATTGTTAAATCTTGTGTCTTCTTATTGACAGTACACAGTATTGTTAAATCTTGGGTCTTCTTATGGACAGTACACAGTATAGTTAAATCTTGTGTCTTCTTATTGACAATACACAGTATCGTTAAATCTAGTGTATTCTTAATGAAAGTTCACAGTATCGTTAAATCTTGTGTCTTCTAATTGACAGTACAGAGTATCGTTAAAT
>NW_013874094.1:0-308 GCF_000517525.1 Limulus polyphemus
GATTTTTGGTTATACAGTATTTTTGTTAAATGTATTCTTATTATTATGTAAACAGTTATATTTCTCATCTTTTTGTGCACAGCTAGTGCTGAAAAGACATCATTGCAAAAATAAGAGGTTTTTATTTCCTTAAAAAATACAAGTAAAGAAAAGATATTTTGGGAAAAGTTAATTGTTCTCTTGCATCAAGGGGAACCTAAGGTTCATTGTGTTAGTGGAACAGAAAAATAAATATTAATATTATATTGTAAAGATCAAAAGATTTTCATTCAACATACTCTTGAAAATGTAAAAGTAATGATAAAAAG
>NW_013874095.1:0-308 GCF_000517525.1 Limulus polyphemus
ACTCAACTTACAGAATTTATAACCACAATACACATCTTTAGCCTTACTTGGTACAACTACTCCATAAACACCTAGGTGTAACTCTAGTTACCGAATTTGTAACAACCATAATCATCTTTTGTGTTATTTGGTACAAAAACTCCACGAATACCTAGGTGTAACTCTAGTTACCGAATTAGTAACCACCATACTCATCTTTTGCGTTATTTGATACAATAACTCCACGAATAGCTAGGTGTAACTCTAGTTACCGAATTTGTAACCACCATACTCATCTGTAGCGTTATTTGGTACAACTACTCCATGAA
>NW_013874096.1:0-305 GCF_000517525.1 Limulus polyphemus
ACAGAGGTATCGAGGTTGGTACAGTCATCTGGATTCATAGCCAGAAAAGGTCAGCTTTCAGAGAGGTTTGAGGGACTTTGCTGGCACTGCAACAAACCTGGGCACAAGAGAGCTCAATGCTGGAAATTTCAACACAGGGGAGGTGCCACAGTAGGAAAGGCTGGTAGCCAGAAGGTTGTTGGAACTGTGGAAAGCACGGATATTTGAGGAGCCAGTGTAGGAGGAATATTACCAATAGGTCAGCCTCAAGGAGACCAGTAGTAGTTTGGTGTTGAGCGACGCCCACCAACCCCCATCATGAAAGT
>NW_013874097.1:0-306 GCF_000517525.1 Limulus polyphemus
GACAATAATGTGTGTGTAGGATAGTGAGTAATTGAACTGCAGTCAGAAGTATTGTTGAGTTCGTTGATATAGCGTTTGTTATAGAGCGACTGTTGAAAATAAGTGTATCGTAAAGTTGTATTCGGAAAGAATAAACCAGTTTTATTAAGAAAGGACTTGTGTCGCTAAAGTTTCGTCGGAACGAAGTTACGGAAAATCAATTAACAAACGGAGACGTAACAATACCAAACATGCTCGCCCCTTTTAGCCGTGAGGGCGTTATAATGTGACAGTCAATCCCACTATTCGTTGATAAAAGAGTTGGTG
>NW_013874098.1:0-745 GCF_000517525.1 Limulus polyphemus
TTTACATATTACATTATATTTTACACTGGATATAGTGTAGTTTACATATTATTACATTGTATTTTACACTAGATATAACGTAGTTTACATATTATTACATTGTATTTTACACTGGATATAGCGTAGTTTACATATTATTACATTGTATTTTACACTGGATCTAGCGTAGTTTGCTTATTATTACAGCGTATTTTACACTGGATTTAGCGTAGTTTACATATTATTACAGCGTATTTTACACTAGATATAACGTAGTTTACATATTATTACATTGTATTTTACACTGGATATAGCGTAGTTTACATTTATGTAAACTACGCTATATCCAGTGTAAAATACAATGTAATAATATGTAAACTACGCTATATCCAGTGTAAAATACAATGTAATAGTGTAAAATACAATGTAATAAGGATATAGCGTAGTTTACATATTATTACATTGTATTTTACACTGGATATAGCGTAATTTACATATTACATTGCATTTTACACTGGATATAGCGTAATTTACATATTATTACATTGTATTTTACACTAGATATAGCGTAGTTTACATATTATTACATCGTATTTTACACTGGATATAGCGTAGTTTACATATTATTACATTGTATTTTACACTGGATATAGCGTAGTTTACATATTATTACATTGTATTTTACACTAGATATAGTGTAGTTTACATATTACATTATATTTTACACTAGATATAACGTAGTTTACATATTATTACATTGTATTTT
>NW_013874099.1:0-308 GCF_000517525.1 Limulus polyphemus
TTTTTTAATTGATTTTTCCGTAACTTCGTACCGACGAAACTTACGCGACACAAGCCTTTACTTAAAACTGGTTTATTCTTTCCGAATATAACTTAACCGATACACTCAACAATCGCGCTAAACAAACGCTATAGCAACGAACGTCAATAATACTCCGACCGCAGATCAATTACTCACTATCTACACATTACCTTCCCTTCCCGCGTCACGTTTTCCCCTCTTATATATACCAGCCTAACCTACTAGTAAATACTAGAGCATTCGCCAAAGTACATGATTATTCTAGAAACGTTGCGTCACGTGGTCAT
>NW_013874100.1:0-308 GCF_000517525.1 Limulus polyphemus
GTTTTCTAAATTTGTTGATGATATTGAGGTTTTACGTTTTACTGACCGTCAGGAGGATGCTGCTGCCTTACAAGTGTGGTACCTCAAGTTAAACATAAATAATTTATTGACCATTCTCTTCTCTAAATTTGTTGATGATATTGAGGTTTTACGTGTTACTGACTGTCAGGAGGATGCTGCTGCCTTACAAGTGTGGTACCTCAAGTTAAACATAAATAATTTATTGACCATTCTCTTCTCTAAATCTGTTGATGATATTGAGGTTTTACGTGTTACTGACCGTCAGGAGGATGCTGCTGCCTTACAAG
>NW_013874101.1:0-308 GCF_000517525.1 Limulus polyphemus
GGTGGTGAAAGTTGTAATTAGAAAGTAAAGTGACAAAGGTGGTGAAAGTTGTCATTAGAAAGTGAAGTGAAAGTTGTCATTAGAAAGTGAAGTGACAGAGATGGTGAAAGTTGTCATTAGAAAGTAAAGTGACAGAGGTGGTGAAAGTTGTCATTAGAAAGTGAAGTGAAAGTTGTCATTAGAAAGTGAAGTGACAGAAATAGTGAAAGTTGTCATTAGAAAGTGAAGTGACAGAGGTGGTGAAAGTTGTCATTAGAAAGTGAAGTGACAGAGGCGGTGAAAGTTGTCATTAGAAAGTGACTGAGGTG
>NW_013874102.1:0-308 GCF_000517525.1 Limulus polyphemus
GAAGGAAATAACCTAGACTAACTGGATTATATCTTTACCTGAGAAGGAAATAACCTGGACTAACTGGATTATATCTTTACCTGAGAAGGAAATAACCTGATCTAACTGGATTATATTTTTACCCGTGAAGGAAATAACCTGGACTAACTGGATTATATCTTTACCTGAGAAGGAAATAACCTGGACTAACTGGATTATATCTGTACCTGTAAAGGAAATAACCTGGACTAACTGGATTATATCTTTACCTGTGAAGGAAATAACCTGGTCTAACTGGATTATATCTTTACCTGTGAAGGAAATAACCT
>NW_013874103.1:0-450 GCF_000517525.1 Limulus polyphemus
TACCATCCTTAATGGACTTTCTGTAGAGTAATGATATGGTTGTAACCGATGGATGTATTTCAGGAGTCAGTGGCTGGTTCAGGAAATGTTTAATGTAAACCTACCATCCTTAATGGACTTTTCTGTAGAGTAATGATATGGTTGTAACTGATGGATGTATTTAAGGAGTCAGTGGCTGGTTCAGGAAATGTTTAATGTAAACCTACCATCCTTAATGGACTTTTGTGTAGAGTAATGATATAGTTGTAACCGATGGATGTATTTCAGGAGTCAGTGACTGGGTCAGGAAATGTTTAATGTAAACCAACTACAGAAAAGTCCATTAAGGATGGAGTAATGATATGATTGTAACCGATGGATGTATTTCAGGAGTCAGTGGCTGGGTCAGGAAGTGTAGGTTTACATTA
This sequence comes from Limulus polyphemus, assembly GCF_000517525.1. Taxonomy (NCBI): domain Eukaryota; kingdom Metazoa; phylum Arthropoda; class Merostomata; order Xiphosura; family Limulidae; genus Limulus; species Limulus polyphemus. The sequence goes on from NW_013874103.1 coordinate 408, forward strand.
GACTACAGAAAAGTCCATTAAGGATGGAGTAATGATATAGTTG
>NW_013874104.1:0-309 GCF_000517525.1 Limulus polyphemus
TATTGTTTGTTGAATAAACTAATGGGAAGTGACGTCATATTATCACAGTTATTGTTTGTTGAATAAACTAATGGGAAGTGACGTTAATTTATCACAGTTATTGTTTGTTGAACAAACTAATGGGAAGTGACGTTAAACAGTCGCAGTTATTGTTTGTTGAATAAACTAATGGGAAGTGACGTCATATTATCATAGTTATTGTTTGTGGAATAAACTAATGGGAAGTGACGTCATATTATCACAGTTATTGTTTTTTGAATAAACTAATGGGAAGTGACGTCATATTATCATAGTTATTGTTTGTGGAAT
>NW_013874105.1:0-314 GCF_000517525.1 Limulus polyphemus
CAGAGTAAACATAATCCAAAAGGTGGTTTTTATTTTGTAGTAAGAAGTCATGATCTGTTAGATGGGGGTGATTTGGGTTGAATAATCTTATATTTAAGGCCCTTCTTTTCTTTATTATACCTGAAAGAAAAAAAAATAAGAAAAATCGAAGCTCGCCTATTTTGATATAGGATTATGGAATAAATATTGGAAATTTTGATGAAAGGATGTCCATTCTGAAGATGCCCTTGATGTGCACTATTCAGAATGGACATCCTTTCATCAAAATTTCCAATATTTATTCCATAATCCTATATCAAAATACTTTTATATTG
>NW_013874106.1:0-309 GCF_000517525.1 Limulus polyphemus
AGTGTAAGAAGGACTAAAAAAAAATTATCAAAGTCGAAAAAATCTAGTGTAAGAAGGACTATAAAGACCGTTATCAAAATCGTCAAAATCTAGTGTAAGAAGTAAAAAGACTACTATCAAATTCGACCAAATCTACTGTAAGAAAGATTAAAAAGACAGTTACCAAAGTCGAAAAAATCTAGTGTAAGAAGGACTAAAAACACAATTATAAAAGTCGAAAAAATCTAGTGTAAGAAGGTCTAAAAACACCGTTATCAAAGTCGAAAACATCTTGTGTAAGAAGGAGTAAAAAAAGACCGTTATCAAAGT
>NW_013874107.1:0-306 GCF_000517525.1 Limulus polyphemus
AAGGAATAGGGTAGAATGTAGAGTATTTACTAATCCAAGGATAGGGTACACTATGTAGAGTATTTACTGCACCAGGGATAGGGTACTGTATGTAGAGTATTTACTGCACCAGAGATATAGTACACTATGTAGAGTATTTACTGCACCAGGGATAGGATACAGTATGTAGAGTATTTACTACACAAGGTATAGGTTACAGTATGTCGAGTATTACTGCATCAGGAATAGAGTACACTATGTAGAGAATTTTTTTGACACAAGGGAAAGGTACAATATATCGAGTATTTACCACACCAATGATAGGGT
>NW_013874108.1:0-308 GCF_000517525.1 Limulus polyphemus
ACCTGATGGTAACGTAGTATATTGTGTTAATATGTTTGTTGTCTGTTTTCATTCCTACATTCACCTGGTGGTGATACAGTATATTGTGTTAATATGTTTGTTGTCTGTTTTATTCCTACATTCACCTGATGGTAACATAGTATATTGTATTAATATGTTTGTTAGCTGTTTTTATTCCTACATTCACCTGATGGTAACATAGTATATTGTGTTAATATGTTTGTTAGCTGTTTTTATTCCTACATTCACCTGGTGGTAACATAGTATATTGTGTTAATATGTTTGTTGTCTGTTTTCATTCCTACATT
>NW_013874109.1:0-608 GCF_000517525.1 Limulus polyphemus
ATACAAAAATTTTGGAGAATGATCCGTCCAAATGGAACGACGTACTGGTACAAAACGCAAAACGTTCCATAACTCCTTTAAAACAAACAGTAGGAAGGTAAAACTCTGCATATTAATACGCAACGATAAAGTGTAAATACATACCAAATTTGGTGAAGAATTATCAATTTAGGACCCTCTGGTAACAAGAAATCGAAAAACAATCAGAAACCAAAAGCTTCACTGCAGTACACATACGCTTTCAGAAAAGCCAATAAAAGAGTAACATAAAACGACCACAAAAGTCGCAAAAATGACAATAGAATGCTAGAATTTTGCATGTAAATACGCAAGTATGCAACGTCATCTCCAAATTTTGTATGAACGTTCGTTGCATACTTGCGTATTTTAACGTTTTGCGTTTTGTACCAGTACTTCGTTCCATTTGGACGGACCATAACTCCTTTAAGTATGTAGGTACACTTTAACGTTGCGTAGTAATATGCAGAATTTTACCTTCCTACTGTTTGTATTTGGAGAAGAATCATCAATTTAGGACCCTCTGGTAAAAAGAAATCGAAAAACAATCAGTAACTAAAAGCTTCACTGCAGTACACATTACACTTTCA
>NW_013874110.1:0-308 GCF_000517525.1 Limulus polyphemus
GTCGTTCCATTTGTACGGATCATCTCCAAATTTTGTATGAACGTTCGTTGCATACTTGCATATTTACATGCAAAATTCTAACCTTCTATTGTCATTTTTGCGACTTTTGTGGTCGTTTTATGTTCCTCTTTTATTGGCTTTTCTGAAAGCGCATGTGTACTGCAGTTTAGCTTTTGGTTACTAATTGTTTTTCGATTTCTTGTTACCAGACGGTCCTAAATTGATGATTATTCACCAAATTTGGTATGTAGGTGCACTTTAACGTTGCGTAGTAATATGCAGAGTTTTACCTTCCTAATGTTTGTTTT
>NW_013874111.1:0-308 GCF_000517525.1 Limulus polyphemus
AGACTTACCAGTCACTATCCATCTGTATTAAAAGACCTACGAGTCACTATCCATCTGTATTAAAAGACCTACCATTCACTATTTATCTGTATTAAAAGACATACCAGTCACTATCCATCTATAATAAAACACCTACCAGCCACTACCCATCTATCATAAAAGACCTAGCAGTTACTATCCATCTATATTAAAAGACCTACCAGCCACTATCCATATATAATGAAAGACCTACCAGCCACTATCCATCTATATTAAAAGACCCTCCAGCCACGTCCCATCTATCATAAAAGACCGACCAGTTACCATCC
>NW_013874112.1:0-308 GCF_000517525.1 Limulus polyphemus
AATGACAGTACACAGTATCGTTAAATCTTGTTTCTTCTGATTGACAGTACACAGTATCGTTAAATCTTGTGTCTTCTTATCGACAATACACAGTATTGTTAAATCTAGTGTCTTCTTATTGACAGTACACACTATCGTTAAATCTTGTGTCTTCTTATTGACAGTACACAGTATCTTTAAATCTTTGGCTTGTTAGTGATACTACACAGTATCGTTAAATCTTGTGTCTTCTTATTGACAGTACACAGTATCGTTAAATCTTTTGTCTTCTTATCGACAGTACACAGTATTGTTAAATCTAGTGTCCT
>NW_013874113.1:0-637 GCF_000517525.1 Limulus polyphemus
AACCAATTTCAGACATTATTAATAAGAACATGTCACGTTTCCACCAATCTTAGACACTATTAATTAGAACATGTCACGTTTCCACCAATCTCAGACACTATTAATTAATAACATGTCACGTTTCAACTAATCTCAGACATTATTAATTCGAACATGTCATGTTTCCACCAATCTCAGACAATGTTAATAAGAACATGTCACGTTTCCACCAATCTCAGACACTGTTAATAAGTACATGTTATGTTTCCACCAATCTCAGACACTATTACTTAGAACATGTCACGTTTCCACCAATCTCAGACACTATTAGTGTCTAAGATTGGTGGAAACGTGACATGTTCTAATTAATAATGTCTGAGATTGGTGGAAACGTGACATGTTCTAATTAATAGTGTCTAATATTGGTGGAAACGTGACATGTTCTAATTAATAATGTCTGAGATTAGTTGAAACGTGACATGTTATTAATTAATAGTGTCTGAGATTGGTGGAAACATGACATGTTATTAATTAATAGTGTTTGAGATTGGTGGAAACGTGACATGTTCTAAGTGTGACATGTTCTAATTAATTTAATTAATAGTGTCTGAGATTGGTGGAAACGGAACATGTCACGTTTACACCAACCTCAGACATT
>NW_013874114.1:0-719 GCF_000517525.1 Limulus polyphemus
ATACAACAAACTTGCCAGAAAGAACTGACAGTAGCTCAACATAATTATACAACAAACTTGCCAGAAAGAACTGACAGTAGCTCAACATAATTATACAACAAACTTGCCAGAAAGAACTGACATTCCGAGCCTATCTTCTCAGTCAACAAGCAAATCGTAGCAACGAAGTCCGTTTCTAGTTAGTTACATTGCAATAGTCAGTTTACAGGTCGGATGTGACTGTGATACGTAGTTTGATGTAAGGAGTCACTGAAAGCAGTTAAGTCTACAGTCACTGGTAATATGATGAGATATATCCATAAGTCATATCGCTATCCATAAGTCATATCGCCTGTGGAATTATGAAAGTTTTTGGGTTTTTTAATGTTCAAGTAGTTACCGATTCAGTGTGACGTTTATCCATATATATAAGTGTGGCCAGGTGGTTAGGGCGCTCGACTCACAATCTGCGGGTCGCGGGTTCGAGTCTCCGTCCCACCAAACATGCTCGCCCTTTCAGCCGTGGGGGGGCTTTGTAACGTGATGGTCAATCCAACTATTCGTTGGTAAAAGAATAGCCCAAGAGTTGGCGGTGGGTGGTGATGACTAGCTGCTTTCCCCCTACTCTTACACTGCTAAATTAGGGACGGCTAGCACAGATAGCCCTTGTGTGGCTTTGCGCGAAATTCAAAACAAACAAACAAACAAATTGAGAAGATTAAAAAAAAATCAGTGTTTTG
>NW_013874115.1:0-308 GCF_000517525.1 Limulus polyphemus
AATTTTGTGTTTTCTTACTGACAGTACACAGTATCGTTAAATCTCAAGTCTTGTTATTGAAAGTACACAGTATCGTTAAATCTTGTGTCTTCTTAGTGACAGTACACAGTATCGTTATATCTTGTGTATTCTTATTGACAGTACACAGTATCGCTCAATCTTGTGTCTTCTTATTGATAATTCACAGTATCGTTAAATCTTATGTCTTCTTATTGAAAGTACACAGTATAGTTAAATCTTGTGTCTTCTTATTGACAGTACACAGTATCGTTATATCTTGTGTCTTCTTATTGACAGTACACAGTATC
>NW_013874116.1:0-308 GCF_000517525.1 Limulus polyphemus
TTTAATTTATCTTTGAGCTCACTCACCTTAAGGGTCGAGCCTAGAATTTTAGCATTACAACCCCTTAAATTTGCTGCTTAGCCAACTGGAGTATGAATTCAACTATTAATTGTAGGATACCTTTAAAGATCCGCTGAATATCTCGTAGGAGGTAACCAAAAAGATAACCAAACACATCGGCTCATGTTGCTTACGTATTTTGCTAATTAAGTAAATAATTAAAAATGTTTGATGAAGGTTACAGATTAGAAATATGGCGTATTCCATAAGTAATCGTATCTATAATTTATTTTTCATCATTTACGTTT
>NW_013874117.1:0-308 GCF_000517525.1 Limulus polyphemus
GGAGAATATCTAACCAATTATTTATACTACTTCTTCAAACTACTGGAGAATATCTAACCAATTCTTTGTACTAGTTCTACAACCTACTGGAGAATATCTAACCAATTCTTTGTACTAGTTCTTCAACCTACTGGAGAATATCTAACCAATTATTTGTACTAGTTCTTCAAACTACTGGAGAATATCTAACCAATTATTTATACTAGTTCTTCAACCTACTGTAGAATATCTAACCAATTATTTATACTAGTTCTTCAAACTACTGGAGAATATCTAACCAATTATTTATACTAGTTCTTCAAACTACT
>NW_013874118.1:0-912 GCF_000517525.1 Limulus polyphemus
TCTATGAAGTTCCTAAGAGAACAGGCGTTTGTATTTCTTTAAGTTTTGTTTTGAAAAGCAAAAGTTACTCATTAACTCTTGAAATAGAGGTGTTGCCTGCAAATTTTGTGTAGTATTTTCTGTGAAAATTGAGAAATGGTAAGAAAGTATTTAACTTTAATCATATAATTGATGCTTTATATAATGCAGAATAAAAATTTATATAGATACGCGGTAAATATGTGATATAAGAAGACAAAGTGAAAATATACAAATATACACTGTGTGAATACCATAAAAAAGGAAACAACTTTCTTTATGTAGATTTGTTACATTTTAAGTTAAGTTTCATATTAAGTTGTATTATTCTGATGAGGGCATGAAGTTTCCTGAAAAGGAATGCATTTAACTTAAAGTAAATGTTTTTATTGTATTTGATGCCAGCACTGTCTATTTCAAGCCTACATTTAACAATACTTTGATTCAAAGTTATAACAAGTAATACGAATCAGTGCAAGACAGCTGGTTTCTCATAATACAAGTATGAGTAAAAATTTCATTTTCATTTCATGTTATATAGCGTTCTGTATCTTTAGAAATTCATTACAAAATGTTCTAGGACCTAGCAGTAGTGTAGACCTAAACTTTATTTTAAATTAAGTAATCTAAGTAGGCCTCGTATATGTTTTCTTATATGCGGAGACAGGTACTTGTGCTTTAGGATTATACCATAGAGTTTATTGTAAGTTTCTCAATTATATAAATGACTGCCAAGCAAGATTTCTCTTTTTTGAAATCATGTTAGCCTTATTTTAAGAAATCATATTTCATTAAATTACTTTGTAAATCTAATGTTTTTAGACTTTCTAGACATTGTTTTTCTTTACAGAAATAAGACTAAATGACATGGTAATTTCCAGGGCAACTCTTTTA
>NW_013874119.1:0-552 GCF_000517525.1 Limulus polyphemus
ATTTAACGATACTGTGTACTGTCAATAAGAAGACCAAGATTTAACTATACTGTGTACTGTCAGTAAGAAAACGCAAGATTTAACAATAATGTGTCCTGTCAATAAGAAGACACAAGATTTAAAGATACTGTGTACTGTCAATAAGAAGACAAAAGATATAACGATACTGTGTACTGTCACTAAGAAGACACAAGACTTAACGGTACTGTGTACTTTCAATAAGAAGACATAAGATTTAACGATACAGTGTACTGTCAATAAGAAAACACAAGATTTAACGATACTGTGTACTGTCAATAAGAAAACATAAGATTTAACGATACTGTTACTGTCAATAAGAAAACACAAGATTTAACAAGTACACAGTATAGTTAAATCTTGGTCTTCTTATTGAAGGTACACAGTATCGTTAAATCTTTTGTGTTCTTATTGATAGTACACAGTATTTCTAAATCTTGTGTCTTCTTATTGACAGTACAAAGTATGTCTTCTTATTGACACCAAGATTTAACGATACTGTGTACTTTCAATAAGAAGACATAAGAGTTAAAA
>NW_013874120.1:0-308 GCF_000517525.1 Limulus polyphemus
GGATACAGTATGTAGAGTATTTACTGTACCAGAGATAGGTAGAATATTTAGAGTAATTACTACACCAGTGATAGGGTACACTATGTAGAATATTTACTGTACCAGGGATAGGAAGAATATGTAGAGTATTTACTACACCAGGGTAGGGTACTCTATGTAGAGTATTTATTGCACCAGGGATAGGGAACAGTGTGTAGAGTATTTATTACACCAGGGATAGTCTACACTATGTAGAGTATTTACTGCACCAGGGATAGGGTACAGTATGTAGAGTATTTACTACAACAGAGATAAGGTACAGTATGTAG
>NW_013874121.1:0-308 GCF_000517525.1 Limulus polyphemus
GTCATGCACTGGATTTTGTTAAATTTAATAACGGTCTTTTTAGTCCTCCTTCCACTATTTTTTTCGACTGTTATAACGGTCTTTTATTCCTCCTTTCACAAGATTTTATTGACATTGATAAGGGTCCTTTTAGTGCTTTTTCCACTAGATTTGGTTGACTTTGATAACGGGTTTTTAGTTTTTCTTTCACTAGATTGTATCGACGTTCATAACTGTCTTTTTAGGCCTTCATAGACTAGATGTTTTCGACCTTGATAACGGTCTTTTAATCTTTTTTACACCATATTTTAATAACTTTTATAATGGTC
>NW_013874122.1:0-308 GCF_000517525.1 Limulus polyphemus
TGTTACATCTAGATCTATTAACTTAGTCATTAGATCTGTCCCAGTGCTATGCCTAGTTTAATAGTTAGTATAGGTATAAGTATGCCTGTAATATAGGCTACAATTTGTATGATGATGGACCTAGGGTCTAGAAATAAAGTTATAACTGTAATTAGACCTAAAGTCTAGTACATTAATTGATGTAAGACATGATTTACAATCAGCAAATACAATTACAAACCTCTACATTAGACCTATAATGTTTACTAGATCTAGATCAAGGCCTTGCCTGTTGCATGTATTGCCAATCTTGCACACAAGTTAATATT
>NW_013874123.1:0-395 GCF_000517525.1 Limulus polyphemus
TTGACAGCTGGACTTTGAATCCTTCCTTAGGTAGAATTTTATTGATAGCGTTTTCTGACAGCTGGACTTTGAATCCTTCTCTAAGTAGAATCTTATTGATAGCGTTTGTTGATAGCTGAACTTTGATTCCTTCTTTAGGTAGAATCTTATTGATAGCGTTTGCTAACAATTGGACTTCCGAATCCTTATTTAGGTAGAATCTTATTGATAGCGTTTGTTGACGGCTAAACTTTGAATCATTCTTTAGGTAGAATCTTATTGACAGCGTTTGTTAACAGCTGGACTTTGAATCCTTCTTAACTTAGAATCTTATTGATAGCGTTTGCTGACAGCTGGATTTTGAATCCTTCTTTAGGTAGAATATTATTGATACTGTTTGCTGTCAACTGGACTTT
>NW_013874124.1:0-306 GCF_000517525.1 Limulus polyphemus
CTTATTGACAGTACGCAGTATCGTTAAATCTTGTGTCTTCTTATTGACAGTACACAGTATTGATAAATCCTGTATCTTCTTATTGACAGGACACAGTATTATTAAATATTTTGTCTTTTTAATTGACAGTACAAAGTATCGTTAAATCTTGTCTCTTTTTGATAGTACATAGTATTGTTAAATGTATTGTCTTCTTATTGAGATTAAACGGTATTGATAAATCTTGTGTCTGATTATTGACAGTACACGGTATTGATAAATCTTGTCTTCTTATTGATAGTACACAGTATCGTTAAATCTTATGTC
>NW_013874125.1:0-308 GCF_000517525.1 Limulus polyphemus
ACTTCCTTCAGAGAAGATATTAAACACTAGCTAAACCAAACCTGACATCCTCCAGAGAAGATATTAAACACTAGCTAAACCAAACCTGACATCCTCTAGAGAAGATATTAAACACTAGCTAAACCAAACCTGACTTCCTTCAGAAAAGATATTAAACACTAGCTAAACCAAACCTGACTTCCTCCAGAGAAGATATTAAACACTAGCTAAACCAAACCTGACTTCCTTCAGAGAAGATATTAAACACTAGCTAAACCAAACCTGACTTCCTTCAGAGAAGATATTAAACACTAGCTAAACCAAACCTG
>NW_013874126.1:0-458 GCF_000517525.1 Limulus polyphemus
TACACACTAATACCAAGAAATACAGACGTGTATGTTACCTCGAGAACAATAAGATACACACTAGTATGAAGAAATACCGGCGTGTATGTTACCTGGAGAATAATTTCTTCGTACTAGTGTGTATCTTATTTGCAGGCGTGTATGTTACCTGAGAACAATAAGATACACACTAGTACGAAGAAATACAGGCGTGTATGTTACCTGAAGAACAATAAGATACACACTAGTACGAGAAAATACAGGCGTGTATGTTACCTCTGTAACAATAAGATACACACTAGTACGAAGAAATACAGGCGTGTATGTTACATCGAGAACAATAAGATACACACTAATACCAAGAAATACAGACGTGTATGTTACCTCGAGAACAATAAGATACACACTAGTATGAAGAAATACCGGCGTGTATGTTACCTCGAGAATAATAAGATACACACTAGTACGAAAAATGCAGG
>NW_013874127.1:0-308 GCF_000517525.1 Limulus polyphemus
CTCATATATTTACAACATTTTTACATATGTTTCCTTCAGTCCGACTGGATTAAATAGGACTCAATAGTATATATCGTTCTATGAACCACTGTTGATATTAGTCTGCAGTCAATGGATCAATTAGACTCATGTATTTACAACATATCTACACGTGTTTCCTCAAGTCCGAGTGGATTAAATAGGACCCAATAGCTAGTATCGATCTATGACCCACTATTGACTTCAGTCTGCTGTCAATGTGTTAATTAACTAATATATTTACAACATATCTACATGTGTTTCCTTAAGTCCGAGTTTATTATATAGGA
>NW_013874128.1:0-308 GCF_000517525.1 Limulus polyphemus
GTCTGCTAGTTAGGGTTTAGCTGTGGGCTCTGTAAGGGGCTTGTCATTGTCTGGGGCTGATTAAGTCGATGGTCAATGTATCCTTGTGTAACACACAACAAATCGTTCTTTAACGTATCTAATGCGCTTTTAAATATACTGATGTTTTCCATTTGTACTTCTTGTCACTGTTGTTGACTTTTCTGCAACTGTTGGATACTTTCTTCCTGTTTCCTTTCTTGTTCTAGTTGCCACTGTTGTTGACTTTCCTGTAGTTGCTGCTGACTTTCCTGCAACTGTTGGAGACTTTCTTCCTGTTTATTTTCTCG
>NW_013874129.1:0-307 GCF_000517525.1 Limulus polyphemus
ATAATATTTTTATACAGGTGTTGTAGGCAGTTGGATACCAAACAATGTTTATAGTCACTAAATATCTTGATAAAGATGTTGTAGAAGGTTTGATACCACTAAATATCTTTATATAAATGTTGTATGTGGTTTGATACAAAACAATGTTAAAAGTCACTAAATATCTTTATACAGATGTTGTAGGTGGTTTGATACCAAACAATGTTTACAGTCACTAAATATCTTGATACAGATGTTGTAGAAGGTTTGATACCACTAAATATCTTTATATAGATGTTGTATGTGGTTTGATACCAAACAATGTTAA
>NW_013874130.1:0-642 GCF_000517525.1 Limulus polyphemus
GTTTCCACAACCAGCTGTTTCTATCTCTGGTAAGATATTTTCACAACCAGCTGTTTCTATCTCTGGTGAGATGTTTCCACAACCAGCTGTTTCTATCTCTGGTGAGATGTTTCCACAACCAGCCGTTTCTATCTCTGGTGAGATGTTTCCACAACCAGCTGTTTCTATCTCTGGTGAGATGTTTTCACAACCAGCTGTTTCTATCTCTGGTAAGATGTTTCCACAACCAGCTGTTTCTATCTCTGGTGAGATATTTCCACAACCAGCTGTTTCTATCTCTGGTAAAATGTTTTCACACCCAGCTTTTTGTTGTGAAAACATCTTACCAGAGATAGTAGCTGTTTCTATCTCTGGTGAGATGTTTCCACAACCAGCTGTTTCTATCTCTGATAAGATATTTTCCCAACAAGCTGTTTCTATCTCTGGTAAGATGTTTTCACAACCAGCTGTTATTATAGCTCGTGAGATGTTTCCACAACCAGCTGTTTCTATCTCTGGTGAGATGTTTCCACAACCAGCTGTTTCTATCTCTGGTGAGATGTTTCCACAACCAGCTGTTTCTATCTCTGGTAAGATGTTTTCACAACTAGCTGTTTCTATCTCTGGTAAGATGTTTTCACAACCAGCTGTTTCTATCTCTGG
>NW_013874131.1:0-322 GCF_000517525.1 Limulus polyphemus
AATCCATACATCCAGAGTAAAAAAAAAAAAAAACAACAACAAACGAGTATGCATCACTAAGTTGAACAGAGGGTAAGGAAACAAATCGTATATACATGTAACATTACTAAATTAGAAGGGGGTAACGAATCTAATAACCGTATTATTATCATGAGCTTCTGAAGGCGATTGCTGAAGATTTGTTTGTTTGTTTGTAATTAAGCACAAAGCTACACAAAGGGCTATCTGTGCTCTGCCCACCACGGGTATCGAAACCCGGATTCTAGCGTTGTAAGTCCGCAGACATACCGCTGTGCTACTGGGGGGCTTGCTGAAGAGTGTT
>NW_013874132.1:0-931 GCF_000517525.1 Limulus polyphemus
GTACTGTCAATAAGAAGACACAAGATTTAACGATACTGTGTACTGTCAATAATAAGACACAAGATTTAACGATACTGTGGTACTGTCAAAAAGAAGACACAAGATTTAACAATGCTGTGTACTCTCAATAGGAAGACACACGATCTAGCAATACTGTGTACTATCTACAAAAAGACCCAAGATTTAACGATACTGTGTACTGTCAATAAGAAGACACAAGATTTAACGATACTGTGTACTGTCAATAAGAATACACAAGATGTAACGATACTGTTTACTGTCAGTAAGAAGACACAAGATTTAACGAAATCTTGTGTCTTCTTATTGACAGTACACAGTATGACAGTACACAGTATCGTTACATCTTGTGTGTTCTTATTGACAGTACACAGTATCGTTAAATCTTGTGTCTTCTTATTGACAGTACACAGTATCGTTAAATCTTGGGTCTTCTTATTGACAGTACACAGTATCGTTATCAATAACAGGCCACAAGATTTAACAATACTGTGTACTGTCAATAAGAAGACACAAGATTTAACAACGATACTGTGTACTGTCAATAAGAAGACACAAGATTTAACGATACTGTGTAATACTGTGTACTGTCAATAAGAAGACACAAGATTTAACGATACTGTGTACTGTCAATAAGAAGACAAACGAAGTACATAATATTGCTAAAATTTAACGATACTATGTACTGTCAGTAAAAAGACACAAGATTTAACGATACTGTGTACTGTCAATAAGAAGACACAAGATTTAACGATACTGTGTACTGTCTTCTTATTGACAGTACACAGTATCGTTAAATCTTTTGTCTTCTTATTGACCGTACACAGTATCGTTAAATCTTGTGTCTTCTTATTGACAGTACACTAAGACACAAGATTTAACGATACTGTGTACTGTCAATAAGAAGACACAA
>NW_013874133.1:0-310 GCF_000517525.1 Limulus polyphemus
ATGATTCTGTAGAGATCACAGATAAGTTTATCCTTTCCCTGAAGTTTCAAGTTCAATTCATTCATGTGGGATGTGATTTCAACCAAAAATGACAACTTTGACAGCCAGGTAGGATCTGACAGAGGTGGATCAGCTCCATCCTTTTCGGTGAGAAAAATATCTATTTCTCTTCAGAGCTTATAAAAACGAAACATGACTTTACCGCAGCTGAGCCACCTCACTGCTGTGTGATAAGGCAAGTCACAGAATTCAGAATCAATTTCTTCAAGAAAAGCCTGGAACTGGCGTTGATTAAGTGTATGACCCCGCA
>NW_013874134.1:0-308 GCF_000517525.1 Limulus polyphemus
TTAGATGAACAATGTTTGGTATTGGCTAAGGGTTAGATGAACAATGTTTGGTATTGGCTAATGGTTAGATGAACAATTTTGGTATTGACTAATGGTTAGATGAACAATGTTTGTTGTTTGCTAATGGTTAGATGAACAGTGTTTGGTATTGGCTAATGGTTAGATGAACAGTGTTTGGTATTGGCTAATGGTTAGATGAACAGTGTTTGGTATTGCCTAATGGTTAGATGAACAATGTTTAGTATTGGCTAATGGTTAGATTAATAATGTTTGCTATTGGCTAATTGTTAGATGACTAATGTTTCTCA
>NW_013874135.1:0-307 GCF_000517525.1 Limulus polyphemus
TAGACTGACTACAGTCACTAAACCTATAGTCAAATATAGACTAACTATAGTCACTAAACTTATAGTCAAATATAGAGACTGACTATAGTCACTAAACCTACAGTTAGATATATAGACTGACTATAGTCACTAAACCTATAGTCAAATATAGACTGACTATAGTCACTAAACCTATAGTCAAATATAGAGACTGACTATAGTCACTAAACCTATAGTCAAATATATAGACTGACTATAGTCACTAAACCTATAGTCAAATATAAAGACTGACTATAGTCACTGAACCTATAATCAGATATAGAGACTG
>NW_013874136.1:0-568 GCF_000517525.1 Limulus polyphemus
GTGTACTGTCCAATAAGAAGATACAAGATTTACAATACTGTGTACTGTCAGTAAGAAGATACAAGATTTACAATACTGTGTACTGTCAATAAGAAGACACAAGATATAAGAATACTGTGTACTATCACTAACAAGCCACAAGATTTAAAGATACTGTGTACTGTCAATAAGAAGACACAAGATTTAACAATAATGTGTACTGTCGATAAGAAAACACAAGATTTACAATACTGTGTACTGTGAATAAGAAGACACAAGATATAAGACTACTGTGTACTATCACTAACAAGCCACTAGATTTAACGATAGTTAAATCTTGTGTCTTCTTATTGACAGTACACAGCTTCTTATTGATAGTACACAGTATTACAGTACACAGTATCGTTAAATCTTGTGTTAAATCTTGTATCTTCTTATTGCAATACTGTGTATTGTCAATAAGAAGACACAAGATATAAGAATACTGTGTACTATCACTAACAAGCCACAAGATTTAAAGATACTGTGTACTATCAATAAGAATACACAGTATTGTTAAATCTTGTGTCTTGTCAATAAGAAGACACAA
>NW_013874137.1:0-304 GCF_000517525.1 Limulus polyphemus
TAAAAATCATTCAGTTGGTATAACACTCTGAAAATTATTTAAAATATATTAATGGCAGCGTTTCTTGGCATAAGATACCAGCTTTATTTTCATTGACAAGAACTAAACTTATGGATTGCTGTTGTTCTCGAAATCTTTCGTCAACCACTAAGTAGTTAGTTCCACCTTGTAGACTCATGATGTATGATTTGATGATTAGAGAGATTTGAATCAACATGTTTTTACTGCAGTGTTTTTACATTTATTGTTAGCAGCAATTTATGAAATGCAAACCCTTTGTTGATTGGCAAGTCTAAATTACGAC
>NW_013874138.1:0-543 GCF_000517525.1 Limulus polyphemus
TACGTTCTTCTATGTGAGGATATATTTATTTATTAATAGTTGTTTAAGAAAGCTAGTGGGATAAATGTTGACCCAACTGGTACATCCAGGCTATATTCTTCTGTGTCAGACCGTTTGTAGTATGTTCTTCTATGTGAGGATGTATTTATTTGTTAATAGTTGTGTAAGAAAGCTAGTGGGATAAATGTTGACCCAATTGGTACATCCAGGCTATATTATTCTGTCAGATTGTTTGGACTACGTTCTTCTATGTTAATAGTTGTGTAAGAAAGCTAGTGGGATAAATGTTGACCCAACTGGTACATACAAGGCTATATTTTCTGTGTCAGACCGTTTGTAGTACGTTCTTCTATGTGAGGATGTATTTATTTATTAATAGTTGTTTAAGAAAGCTAGTGGGATAAATGTTGACCCAACTGGTACATCCAGGCTATATTCTTCTGTGTCAGACCGTTTGTAGTATGTTCTTCTATGTGAGGATGTATTTATTTATTAATAGTTGTTTAAGAAAGCTAGTGGGATAAATGTTGACCCAACTGGTAC
>NW_013874139.1:0-308 GCF_000517525.1 Limulus polyphemus
TAAACAAGAAGCGAGATTACAGCAGTTGTAAGAGGAAAAAGAAAAGAAACAAGAAGAACGAGAAGAGAAATTACAACAGTTGTTAGAGGAAAAAGAAAAGAAACAAGAAGAACGAGAAAATAAACAGGAAAAGAAACTAGAAGAACGAGAAATTAAACAAGAAGAGAAATTACGGCAGTGGCAAGAAAACCTACAACAATGGCAGCTCGAACAGCAAAATAAACAAGAGAGATTACAACAGTTGTTGGAGGAAAAAGAAAATAAACAAGAAGAACGAGAAAAGAAACAAGAAGAGAGATTACAGCAGT
>NW_013874140.1:0-307 GCF_000517525.1 Limulus polyphemus
TAACTATCTTTACCTTCAGGTGTATGCACGTGTGTTTTATTGTTAAAAGGAGATAACTATCTTTACCTTCAGGTGTATGCACGTGTGTTTTATTGTTAAAAGGAGATAACTGCCTTTACCTTCAGGTGTTTGTACGTGTGTTTTATTGTTAAAAGGGGATAACTATCTTTATCTTCAGGTGTGTGTACGTGTGTTTTATTGTTAAAAGGAGATAACTATCTTTACCTTCAGGTGTGTGTACGTGTGTTTTATTGTTAAAAGGAGATAACTATCTTTACCTACAGGTGTGTGTACGTGTGTTTTATTC
>NW_013874141.1:0-536 GCF_000517525.1 Limulus polyphemus
ATCGTTAAATCTTGTGTTTTCTTATTGACAGGACACATTATTGTTAAATCTTGTGTTTCTTACTGACAGTACACACTATCGTTGAATATTGTGTCTTCTTATTGACAGTACACAGTATCGTTAAATCTTGTGTCTTCTTATTGACAGTACACCAGTACTCGTTAAATCTTGGGTCTTCTTATTGACAGGACACATTATTGTTAAATCTTGTGTTTCTTACTGACAGTACACCTTATCGTTGAATATTGTGTGTTCTTATTGACAGTACACAGTATCGTTAAATCTTGTGTCTTCTTATTGACAGTAACAGTATTGTTAAATCTTGTGCCTTCTTATTGACAGTACACAGTATCGTTAAATCTTGTGTCTTCTTATTGACAGGACACATTATTGTTAAATATTGTGTTTTCTTACTGACAGTACACATATCGCGAATATTGTCTCTTCTTATTGACAGTACACAGTATCGTTAAATCTTGTGTCTTCTTATTGACAGTACACAGTATCGTTAAATCTTGTGTCTTCTTATTGACAGG
>NW_013874142.1:0-308 GCF_000517525.1 Limulus polyphemus
ACTTGTGTCCTGAGAAAGCCGATTTGTTTGGAAGTATCAGCCTTTCAGCAAGTTCAGTTGTGTGGAGAACAGAAGAACTTGGAGAGAACATAGTGTTACAGATACACGAGAAAGGATAGAGCTGATCCACTTCTGTCAGATCCTTCCTGGCTGTCAAAGCTGTCATTTTTGGTTGACATCACATCCCACATGAATGAATTGAACTTGAAGCTTCGGGTAAAGGATAACCTTATCTGTGATCTCTACAGAATCATCAAAGGATTTCGGAGAAAGCTATCATTGTTTGAAGCACAACTGGAAGGAGAAAA
>NW_013874143.1:0-308 GCF_000517525.1 Limulus polyphemus
ACCAATACTAGGATTAGATCCTGATGAAAATGGAGCTTCAGAGACTTTGGTATAGAATAAATACCAATACTAGGATTAGATTCTGATGAAAATGGAGCTTCAGAGACTTTGGTATAGGATAGATACCAATACTAGGATTAGATTCTGATGAAAATGGAGCTTCAGAGACTTTGGTATAGGTAAAATACCAATACTAGGATCAGATTCTGATGAAAAGGAAGCTTCAGAGACTTTGGTATAGGATAAATACCAATACTAGGATTAGATTCTGATGAAAATGGAGCTTCAGAGACTTTGGTATAGGATAA
>NW_013874144.1:0-308 GCF_000517525.1 Limulus polyphemus
ATGACTATTTATATTCTTTATATAAATTTATCAGCACGTTTCAACAATAAATCAGGCATATTTATTAGATACTCCTTTGTAATTCGACTATGTTATTTCAATCAATTTAATTTTTTTGTAGGGTTCCAGTCACGCATCAAGCGGCTCAAAAAGGATGCCGTCCCTAGCCAGTTCCCCTGGACTATGCCTGACACTCCTTTAAGTGCTGCTCGTGCAGAACGAAGTGGTCGTCGTCAGTTTAAATGGCGCAAGATTGCGGAAGAGCTGCCTGTGGAGCCTAGGGACACTGCGATCATCCTGGAGGATGT
>NW_013874145.1:0-420 GCF_000517525.1 Limulus polyphemus
AGAGCAAAATTAGTTAGAGACGCTGATAATGAAACTAACATAGAAAATTGATAATAAAACTTAAAGGTAACTGATAGAGAACAGTTGACCAAAAATCAGCTCAAACCTCTGTAATAAAAAAACTACAAACATAATCAGAGATACCAAAGAATAAAATTATAACAAAATAATTTGCTTAATTAATAAAAATAAACCATGTGTCAATTACTAGAACTTCGTATTAAGCTCGTAGTGTAAGTTACTTCACTCTCTATATAAGAAGTGGATAATGTCTAATTACATAAATAACATGGTTTGTTAATGATACTGAAAGAAGTTGTAACGTTATTTCAGAGTTAAGATTGCTGCAAGTGCGATAATTTCTAAATAGAATTCAGAAACGACTATAACATAGTGCCGGTGATAAGTAGTTGGTAAAAC
>NW_013874146.1:0-308 GCF_000517525.1 Limulus polyphemus
AGAGTTAAACCTAAGTGTTCATGGAGTAGTTGTACCAAGTAAGGGAAAAGATGAGTATGGTGGTTGTAAATTCTGTAACTAGAGTTACACCTAGGTGTTCATGGAGTAGTTGTACCAAGTAAGGCTAAAGATGAGTATGGTGGTTATAAATTCGGTAACTAGAGTTACATCTAGGTATTCGTAGAGTTGTTTTACCAAATAACACTAAAGAGAGTATGGTGGTTATATATATTCGGTAACTAGAGATACACCTAGGTTTTTATGGAATAGTTGTACCAAGTAAGGCTACAGATGAGTATGGTGGTTAT
>NW_013874147.1:0-379 GCF_000517525.1 Limulus polyphemus
AACCATCTTTCAGTCACGCTCTACACTATGAAATAATTCATATTCACTACAACATAATTCATTAGTGATTTTAGTGTCTTAAGCCACGGGAGACGTAGAGCAACAAAACCTAGGAACATCTATCAGTCACGCTCTACACTATGAAATAATTCATATTAACTACAACGTAATTCATTAGTGTTTTTAGTGTCTTAAGCCACGAGAGACGTAGAGCAACAAAACCTAGGATCTTCTTTCAGTCACGCTCTATACTATGAAATAATTCATATTTACTACAATGTAATTTATTGGGGTTTTTAGTGTATTAAACCACGAGAGATGTAGAGCAACAAAACCTAGGAACTTCTTTCAGCCACGCTCTACACTATGAAATAATTCA
>NW_013874148.1:0-308 GCF_000517525.1 Limulus polyphemus
TTGTGATAAGTGCAGTCCTACTATCCTCGTGATAAGTGTAGTTCTACAAGCCTCGTGATAATTGTAGTTCTACTAGCCTCGTGATAAGTGTAGTTCTACTAGCCTCGTGATAATTGTAGTCCTACTATCCTCGTGATAATTGTAGTCCTACTATCCTCGTGATAAGTGTAGTTCTACAAGCCTCGTGATAATTGTAGTTCTACAAGCCTCGTGATAAGTGTAGTTCTACTAGCCTCGTGATAAGTGCAGTCCTACAAGCCTCTTGATAATTGTAGTCCTACTATCCTCGTGATAAGTGTAGTTCTACA
>NW_013874149.1:0-308 GCF_000517525.1 Limulus polyphemus
GACACTATGTAAAGCTACTGAGTTGAAACACAGATTGTACTTCCCTCTTCGGGTCCATGACACTATGTAAAGACACTTAGTTGAAACACAGATTGTACTTCCCTTTTCAGGTCCATGACATTATGTAAAGATACTGAGTTGAAACACAGATTGTACTTCCCTCTTCGGGTCCATGACACTATGTAAAGACACTTAGTTGAAACACAGATTATACTTCCCTCTTCAGGTCCATGACACTATGTAAAGACACTGAGTTGAAACACATTGTACTTGCCTCTTCAGGTCCATGACACTATGTAAAGATACTG
>NW_013874150.1:0-356 GCF_000517525.1 Limulus polyphemus
GAATAGTGGGATTGACCGTCACATTATAACGCCCCCCGGCTGAAAGGGTGAGCATGTTTGGTGTGACGGGGATTCGAACCCACGACCCTCAGATTGCGAGTCTAGCGCCCTACCACCTGGCCATACTTACGTTGTTAAACAGTAACAAGCGAACGATATGCAAATATTGATTTTCCAAGTCGAAAAGAAAGAAATATAAATTACAACCAGAGGTAAATAATACTTTATTCTGGTGACCACAAAGGTGTATGCACGAAAACATAACTTGGGGGAGGGGAGGATAATAATAAACTATCCTATAATAATTTGAAAAATATATTAGTGAACAAACTTCCACCTTTATATTTGAAGCATAA
>NW_013874151.1:0-682 GCF_000517525.1 Limulus polyphemus
TCCTGTGTGTATTAAATAGAGCTGGGCATCCTGTGTGTATTAAATAGAGCTGGACATCCTGTGTGTATTAAATAGAGCTGGACATCCCGTGTGTATTAAATAGAGCTGGACATCCTGTGTGTATTAAATAGAACTGGGCATCCTGTGTGTATTAAATAGAGCTGGGCATCCTGTGTGTATTAAACAGAGCTTGGAAATCTGTGTGTATTAAATAGAGCTGGGCAATCTGTGTGTATTAAATAGAGCTGGGCATCCTGTGTGTATTAAATAGAGCTGGGCATCCTGTGTGTATTAAATAGAGCTGGGCATGTTTAATACACACAGGAGAGCTGAGCATCCTGTGTGTATTAAACAGAGCTGGCATCTGTGTGTATTAAACAGAGCTGGACATCCTGTGTGTATTAAATAGAGCTGGACATCCTGTGTGTATTAAACAGAGCAGGGCATCCTGTGTGTATTAAACAGAGCTGAGCATCCTGTGTGTATTAAACAGAGCTGGGCAATCTGTGTGTATTAAACAGAGCTTGGCAATCTGTGTGTATTAAATAGAGCTTGGCATCCTGTGTGTATTAAACAGAGCCGGACATCCTGTGTGTATTAAATAGAGCTTGGCATCCTGTGTGTATTAAATAGAGCTGAGCATCCTGTGTGTATTAAACAGAGCTTGGAAATCTGTGTGTAT
>NW_013874152.1:0-308 GCF_000517525.1 Limulus polyphemus
AGGATTTTGGTTGTCAGTACGTGTACGTAAATTCCATCAAAATACTTCATTAACCTTAAGGAACAAACACAAAATTTAATAAAAACATGTTTTTAACAATCTTGAATCAAGAAATGCTAATGTTTAATGTGCTTTTACACCCTGTGGTAAAATCAAGAAATTTTAAACCAATTTTAAACCAAATGTGTATTTCACATGTATTTAGCTAAGTAAGGAACAAGTAAGACTACACAATGTAAGACATTAATCGATCACATAAACGTAAGACTACACAATGTAAGACATTAATCGATCACATAAACGTAAGT
>NW_013874153.1:0-308 GCF_000517525.1 Limulus polyphemus
TATACATATCATCACATCCACATTATTTCTGTGTCAGGTATCAATAATGATTATACATATCATCACATCCACATGATTTCAGTGTCAGGTATCAATAATGACTGTACATATCATCACATCCACATGATTTCAGTGTCAGGTATCAATAATGACTATATATATCATCACATCCACATGATTTCTGTGTCAGGTATCAATAATGACTATATATATATCATCACATCCACATGATTTCTGTGTCAGGTATCAATAATGACTATATATATCATCACATCCACATGATTTCTGTGTCAGGTATCAATAATGAC
>NW_013874154.1:0-308 GCF_000517525.1 Limulus polyphemus
GTAGTGGTTGGTGCTGAGGGACACTCACCAACCCCCATAGTGAAAGTCCCAACAGCTAAGTATAAAATGGCAAGCGCACATAGTGTCTATGTGACAGGAAAGCTGGATGGCCAAAAATGCAACTTTGTCATAGATTCTGTATCTCATCAAATCCTTGTGAGTATCAAGTTGCTAGTTCACAAAGGAGTACCAGAAGCCATATAGAAGCTCTGTGGTGTGACAGGACATTATGCAAGGTTCGATGACGAGAAACCCACTTTGAGACTAATAATGGCTGGAGACGGCTTGAATGGGTAATGAAGAAAAAC
>NW_013874155.1:0-308 GCF_000517525.1 Limulus polyphemus
GATTACCAGAGTTACACCTAGGTGTTCGTCGAGTTGTTGTACCAAATAACGCTAACGATGATTATGGTGGTTATAAATTCGGTAACTAGAGTTACACCTAGGTGTTCATGGAGTAGTTGTACCAAGTAAGGCTAAAGACGAGTATATTGGTTATAAATTCGGTAACTAGAGTTACATCTAGGTATTCGTGGAGTTGTTGTATCAAATAACGCTAAACAGAGTATGGTGGTTATATATTCGGTAACTAGAGTTACACCTAGGTGTTCGTGGAGTTCTTGTACCAAATAACGCTAACGATGAGTATGGGG
>NW_013874156.1:0-227 GCF_000517525.1 Limulus polyphemus
CTGCCCCTCCTTAGTATTGTTGGATTTGTTAGTGTCAATTTTGTTTACAATAAAACTCAGCTCACCATTCCCCTTGGAGAGCTTTTCAACTATAGCTGGTGGGAATTTATTGGTGTGAATAAATGAGTGTTTTATGTGGTTAATTTCTTCATTTATGTGGTCAGTTGAACAGAGTCTTGTGGCTGTGTTTATGAGGTTTTTAAGTGTATTGATTTTTTGTGTGGTGT
>NW_013874157.1:0-672 GCF_000517525.1 Limulus polyphemus
ACAAAGACTTGGAACACAACGTCAAGAAATATAATAATTTGACAAACAAAGACTTGGAACACATTGTCACCTGGTATAATAATTTTACAAACAAAGACTTGGAACACTACGTTAATTGGTACAATAATATTATAAAAAAAAGACTTGGAACTCAACGTCACCTGGTATAATAATTTTATAAACAACGAGTTGGAACACAATGTCACCTGTTATTATAATTTAATAAACAAAGACTTGGAACACAACGTTACCTGGTATAACAATTGTATAAACAAAGACTTGAAAGACTACGTTACATGTTATAATAATTTTATAAACAAAGACTTGGAACACAACGTCATCTGGTACAAAAATTTTATCAAGAAAGGCTTGGTACACAACGTCACCTGTTATAATAATTTTACAAACAAAAACTTGGAACTCATCGACATTTGGTATAATAATTTTCTAAACAAATACTTGGAACTCAATGTCACCAGTTAGAATAATTTGATAAACAAAGACTTCGAACACAGCTTCACCTGTTATAATAATTTTATAAACAAAGACTTGGAACACAACGTCACCTGTTATTATAATTTTATAAACAAAGACTTGGAACACAACGTCACCAGGTATAATAATTTTATAAACAAAGACTTGGAACAGAACGTTACCTGGTATAATAATTTT
>NW_013874158.1:0-835 GCF_000517525.1 Limulus polyphemus
CCGAATTTGTAACCACCATACTCGTCTTTAGCATTATTTGGTACAACAACTCCACGAACACCTAGGTGTAACTCTAGTTACCGAATTTATAACTACCATACTTGTTACAACTACTCCATGAACACATAGGTGTAATTCTAGTTACCGAATTTATAACCACCATACTCATCGTTAGCGTTATTTGGTACAACAACTCCTCGAACACTTAGGTGTAACTCTCGTTACCGAATTAATGAGTATGGTGGTTATGGTTAGCGTTATTTGGTACAACAACTCCACGAACAACAAGTAAGGCTAAAGATGAGTATTGTGGTTATAAATTCTGTAACTAGAGTTACACCTAAATGTTCATGGAGTAGTTGTACCAAGTAAGGCTAAAGATGAGTATGGTGATTGTAAATTCGGTAACTAGAGTTATACCTAGGTGTTTATGGAGTAGTTGTACCAAGTAAGGCTAAAGATGAGTATGGTAGTTATAAATTCGGTAACTAGAGTTACACCTAGATGTTCGTGGAGTTGTTGTACCAATTAATGCTAAAGACGAGTATGGTGGTTACAAATTCGGTAACTAGAGTTACACCTAGGTGTTCGACAACTACTCCATGAACACCTAGGTGTAACTCTAGTTACCGAACTACAGATGAGTATGGGGGTTATTAAGATTGTAAATTCGGTAACTAGAGTTATACGTAGGTGTTTATGGAGTAGTTGTACGAAGTAAGGCTAAAGATGAGTATGGTAGTTATAAATTCGGTAACTAG
This sequence comes from Limulus polyphemus, assembly GCF_000517525.1. Lineage (NCBI taxonomy): Eukaryota > Metazoa > Arthropoda > Merostomata > Xiphosura > Limulidae > Limulus > Limulus polyphemus. The sequence continues at coordinate 762 of NW_013874158.1, forward strand.
AGTTACACCTAAGTGTTCATGGAGTAGTTGTACCCAATAGCACCATACTCATCTTTAGCCTTACTTGGTACAAC
>NW_013874159.1:0-308 GCF_000517525.1 Limulus polyphemus
TTGTCTACTAGCATGGAACTAGTACATTCCTCATGTCTACTTTCATGGAACGAGTACATTCCTCATGTCTACTAGCATGGGGCTAGTACACTTCTCATGTCTACTTTCATGGAACTAAGTACATTCCTCATATCTACTTTCATGGAACTAGTACATTCCTTATATCTACTTTCATGGAACTAGTACATTCCTCATGTCTATTAGCATGGGGCTAGTACATTCCTCATGTCTACTAGCATGGAACTAGTACATTCCTCATGTCTACTTTCATGGAACTAGTACATTCCTCATGTCTACTAGCATGGGCG
>NW_013874160.1:0-468 GCF_000517525.1 Limulus polyphemus
GAGTGTAGAGCGTGACTGAAAGATGTTCCTAGGTTTTATTGCTCTACGTCTCTCGTGGATTAAGACCCTAAAAACCCCAATAAATTACGTTGTAGTGAATATGAATTATTTCATAATGTATAGCGTGACTGAAAGATGTTCTTAGGTTTTGTTGTTCTACGTCTCTCGTGGCTAATGACACTAAAACCCTAAGATATTACGTTGTAGTGAATATGAATTATTTCATAGTGTAGAGCGTGACTGAATGATGTTTCTATGTTTTGTTGCTCTACGTTTTCCGTGGCTAAAGACATTAAAATCCCTAATGATTCATATTCACTACAACGTAATTTTATTTCATAGTGTAGAGCGTGACTGAAAGATGTTCCTAGGTTTTGTTGCTCTACATCTCTCGTGGTTTAATACACTAAAAACCGAAATAAATTACGTTGTAGTGAATATGAATTATTTCATAGTATAGAGTGTGAC
>NW_013874161.1:0-387 GCF_000517525.1 Limulus polyphemus
CAAATCCTACTTCTCACACAATATAGGTATCAACAAATTATACATCTCACCAGGCTACAAATCAACAAATCATTTTTTCACTAAGAATAGGTATCAACAAATCATACTTCTCACCAGACTACCAATCTAGAAATCATACTTTTCACTCAGAATAGGTATCAACAAATCATACTTCTCACCAGGCTTCCAATCAACAAATCATACTTCTCACTCAGAATAGGTATCAAAAAATCATACTTCTAACCAGGCTATCAATCAACAAATCATACTTCTCACTCAGAATAGGTATCAACAAATTATACTTCTCAAACCAGGCTACCAATCAACAAATCATACTTCTCACACAGAATAGGTATCAACAAATCATACTTCTAACAGGTTACTAAT
>NW_013874162.1:0-308 GCF_000517525.1 Limulus polyphemus
CCTGTCAATAAGAAGACACAAGATTTAACGATACTGAGTATTTCACTAAGAAGACACAAGATTTAACGATACTGTGTACTGTCAATAAGAAGACACAAGATTTAACGATACTGTGTACTGTCAATAAGAAGACACAAGATTTAACGATACTGTTTATTGTCAGTAAGAAGAGACACGATTTAGCAATACTGTGTACTATTCATAAGAAGACACAAGATTTAACGATACTGTGTACTGTCAATAAGAAGACAAAAGATTGGACGATACTGTGTACTGTCAATAAGAAGACACAAGATTTAACGATACTG
>NW_013874163.1:0-235 GCF_000517525.1 Limulus polyphemus
GACAGTACACAGTATTGTTAAATCTTGTGTCTTCTTATTGACAGTACACAGTATTGATAAATCTTGTGTCTTCTTATTGACAGTACACAGTATCTTTAAATCGTGTGTCTTCTTATTGACAGTACACAGTATCTTTAAATCTTGTGTCTTCTTATTGAAAGTACCCAGTATCGTCAATAAGAAGACGCAAGATTTAACTAACGATACTGTGTACTAATCTTGTGTCTTCTTATTG
>NW_013874164.1:0-524 GCF_000517525.1 Limulus polyphemus
ATCATGAATGCTATGACAGGATCTTTTATCCTCAACGTTTCGACTACAAGTCTTCTTCAGGAGATTATGACACTGATCTAATTTAATACTATGGCCTGAAAGATAATCAGGGGTGCTCAGAAACTGTTGTTTTTCTTCGGCACGGTTGCGAAATTTAGAATCATTCTTTATGTGAATTGTTAAAATCCTGAAAGATAATTCACACTTACGAAATTTAGAATCATTCTTTATGTGAATTGTTAAAATGTTTATGCCGAAACTTTAAGCAACTTAATTCGGTTTAACAGGCGACGTATGACCGTTATTAGCCCGTAGTTAAAGTATTAACAGGCAGTGTACATGACTAATTAAAGCCTCGAGATATCTGGGAAAGCTGTGAGTATCAAAAGCTGAAGGCAAGAAGCAGTTCAGCAGGGAGGAGAGGTTGGGAAAAGGATCAAAGCAGTGACAAGGGTGGCATGCCCCTGAATAATGACTGACCTGAAACACTGGTACTGAGTCATCAATTAAAATTTTGATGAATA
>NW_013874165.1:0-308 GCF_000517525.1 Limulus polyphemus
CTGTCATCAAGTACTTCACTTACTCCAATTCTGCTGACAGTGAAAGGATTCTTTGTTTTAGTGTCATCAAGTACTTCACTTACTCTAATTCTGCTGACAGAGAAAGGATTCTTTGTTTTAGTGTCATCAAGTACTTCACTTACTCTAATTCTGCTGACAGTGAAAGGATTCTTTGTTTTAGTGTCATCAAGTACTTCACTTACTCTAATTCTGCTGACGGTGAAAGGATTCTTTGTTTAGTGTCATCGAGTACTTCACTTAATTCTGCTGACAGTGAAAGGATTCTTTTACTGTCATCAAGTACTTCG
>NW_013874166.1:0-720 GCF_000517525.1 Limulus polyphemus
GTGTCTTCTTATTGACATACACAGTATTGATATATCCTGTATCTTCTTATTGACAGGACACAGTATTGACAAATCCTGTATCTTCTTATTGACAGGACACAGTATTGTTAAATCTTTTGTCTTCTTATTGACAGTACACATTATTGATAAATCCTGTATCTTCTTATTGACAGGACACAGTATTGTTAAATCTTGTGGCATGTGATTGACAGGATACAATATTGTTAAATTTTGTGTCCTCTTATTGACAGTACACAGTATTGATGAATACTGTATCTTCTTATTAACAGTACACAGTGTTGATAAATTGTGTACTATCAATAACAAGCCACAAGATTTAACGATACTGTGTACTGTCAATAAAAAGACACATGATTTAACAACACTGAGTCCTGTCAATAAGAAGATACAGGGTATCATTAAATCTTATGACTTGTTATGATAGAACACAGTATCGTTAAATCTTGTGTCTTCTTATTGACAGGACAAAGTATTGATAAATCCTGTATCTTCTTATTGACAGGACACAGTATTATTAAATCTTGTGTCTTCTTATTGAAAGTACACAGTATCGTTAAATCTTGTCTTCTTTTTGATAGTACATAGTATTGTTAAATCTTGTGTCTTCTTATTGAGAGTACACAGTATTGATAAATCCTTTATCTTCTTATTCACAGGATACAATATTCTTAAATTTTGTGTCTTCTTATTGACAGTACA
>NW_013874167.1:0-308 GCF_000517525.1 Limulus polyphemus
GACTAGTTTCATAAGGTATCCTTATTTCGTTACTATTATTGTCTGTATAAATCTGACATCGACTTGGACACTTTGTGAAATGCCTGCATAAATTTTACAATTTACAGTTTTTACATTTCATGACTAGTTTCATAAGGTATCCTTATTTTGTTACTATTATTGTCTGTATAAATCTGACATCGACTTGGACACTTTGTGAAATTGCCTGCATAAATTTTACAATTTACAGTTTTTACATTTCATGACTAGTTTCATAATGTATCCTTATATCGTTACTATTATTGTCTGTATAAATCTGACATCGACTT
>NW_013874168.1:0-307 GCF_000517525.1 Limulus polyphemus
AGCTTCATCTTTATATAGGCTTAGTAGTCTCGTAGTCTAGAGTGTGTCACAGTCCAAACAATGACGTGTTTACTATTGTTGCTGTTTACACTTTGAAAATGTTAGTTTCCTGAGAGGAACAAGACCTAGCTTCATCTTTATATAGGCTTAGTAGTCTCGTAGTCTAGAGTGTGTCACAGTCCAAACAATGACGTGTTTACTATTGTTGCTGTTTACACTTTGAAAATGTTAGTTTCCTGAGAGGAACAAGACCTATTTTGTATACAAGACAATAAAAGCTACATCTTTATATAGGCTTAGTAGTCTC
>NW_013874169.1:0-306 GCF_000517525.1 Limulus polyphemus
ACACAGTATTGTTAAATCTTGTGTCTTCTTATTGACAGTACACGGTATCGTTAAATCTTGTGTCTTCTTATTGACAGTACACAGTATTGTTAAATCTTGTGTCTTCTTATTGACAGTACACAGTATCGTTAAATCTTGTGTCTTCTTATTGACAGGACACATTATTGTTAAATCTTGTGTTTTCTTACTGACAGTACACTTTATCGTCGAATATTGTCTCTTCTTATTGAAAGTACACAGTATCGTTAATTCTTTTGTCTTCTTATTGACAGTACACAGTATCGTTAAATCTTGTGTTTCTTATTG
>NW_013874170.1:0-334 GCF_000517525.1 Limulus polyphemus
CTATACTCCAGAAAACTACTAACAACAATAAAACTGTCTATACTTCAGAAAACTACTAACAATAACACTGTCTATACTCCAGAAAACTACTAACAACAAGAAACTGTCTATACTCCAGAAAACTACTAACAACAATAACACTGTCTATACTCCAGAAAACTACTAACAACAATAACACTGTCTATACTCTAGAAAACTACTAACAACAATAAAACTATCTATACTCCAGAAAACTACTAACAACAATAAAACTGTCTATACTCCAGAAAACTACTAACAACAATAAAACTGTCTATACTCCAGAAAACTTACTAACAACAATAACACTGTCTAT
>NW_013874171.1:0-342 GCF_000517525.1 Limulus polyphemus
TAACATGAAAATTACTTTGCACACGAACTATTCAAAACAAATACTCAATATATTCATGAACAAATCATTATTCTATTAAAAATACATCACTAAGAAATATGAATTTTTGTATGTGAAAAACTTGTAATATTAAGTGAAAGACTGCCAAATTTCGTGAATATATATAGAGAGTTATAAGTATTAAATTTATATCAACTTTAAATGGGAACAAAAGGTCACATGACTCGGTCAAATTGACTGACCCCGTGTTGGGAGAGTTAATATGCTCCCAACTAATCTCTCAAGATTTCTCATGAATTGTGCTACTAGCATGATGACATCATTATGCAACAAAAAGCCCTC
>NW_013874172.1:0-712 GCF_000517525.1 Limulus polyphemus
AGAACACCTAGGTGTAACTCTAGTTACCGAATTTATAACAAACATACTCTTCTGTAGCGTTATTTGGTACAACTACTCCATAACCACCTAGGTATAACTATAGTTACCGAACTTATAACCACCATACTCATCTTTAGCGTTATTTGGCACAACAACTCCACGAAAACCTAGGTGTAACTCTAGTTATTGAATTTATAACCACCATACTCATCTGTAGCGTTATTTGGTACAACAACTCCATAACCACCTAGGTGTAACTCTAGTTACCGAATTTATAACCACCACACTCATCTTTAGCGTTATTTGGTTTTCGTGGAGTTGTTGTTTATAAATTCGGTAACTAGAGTTACACCTAAGTGTTCGTGGAGTTGTTGTACCAAATAACGCTACAGAAGAGTATGTTTGTTAAAAATTGGGTTACTAGAGTTACACCTAGGTGTTCGTGGAGTTATTGTACCAAGTAAGGGTAAAGATGAGTATGATGGTTATAAATTCGGTAACTATAGTTAAACCTAGGTGTTCGTGGAGTTGTTGTACCAAATAAAGATAACGATGAGTATGGTGGTTATAAAATCGGTAACTAGAGTTACACCTAGGTTGACATACTCATCTTTACCCTTACTTGGTACAAAAACTCCACGAACACCTAGGTGTAACTCTAGTAACCCAATTTTTGAGTATGTTTGTTATCTTTACCCTTACTTGGTACAAT
>NW_013874173.1:0-307 GCF_000517525.1 Limulus polyphemus
GGGCTATTACTTTTACCAGTTCACATTTTATGTTACATGGACTATTACTTTTACCAGTTTACATTTTATGTTACATGGACTATTACTTTTACCAGTTTACATTTTATGTTACATGGGCTATTACTTTTACCAGTTTACATTCTATGTTACATGGGCTATTACTTTTACCAGTTTACATTTTATGTTACACGGACTATTACTTTTACCAGTTTACATTTTATGTTACATGGACTATTACTTTTACCAGTTTACATTCTATGTTACATGGACTATTACTTTTACCAGTTTACATTTTATGTTACATGGG
>NW_013874174.1:0-357 GCF_000517525.1 Limulus polyphemus
AGTTTTGTAGATTCTCGGATGTGAATACAGTTTGTAAATAACCACTTGCTTTAGGACAGTTTTGTAGATTCTCGGATGTGAATACAGTTTGTAAACAACCACTTGTCTTAGGACAGTTTTGTAGATTCTTGGGTGTGAATACAGTTTGTAAACAACCACTTGCTTAGGACAGTTTTGTAGATTCTTGGGTGTGAATACAGTTTGTAAACAACCACTTGTCTTAGGACAGTTTTGTAGATTCTCGGGTGTGAATACAGTTTGTAAACAACCACTTGCTTTAGGACAGTTTTGTAGATTCTTGGGTGTGAATACAGTTTGTAAACAACCACTTGCTTTAGGACAGTTTTGTAGATTCTT
>NW_013874175.1:0-307 GCF_000517525.1 Limulus polyphemus
CATATATATATTTAAAGGTTGTGGATTTTTCACTTAACTTTCGTAAGTTGGTTGACTTTACACCTTTTGCTTTTCTATAGTGAAATCAATAAGTGCAACATTTGTTTTATTTTTGTTGATTAATTTTGAATTTTTGTAATAGTAATTTTAGCATTATCTTCCCTTGAAAACATGAATGAAGTTAAATTGGGCTTAGCTTTAGTAAATTAACATTACTTGGTTAACTTTTGAGTTCAGTGTTTGCTAATAAGTAAACGTTTAGTTTTATTTTACTTCGTTTATAGTTTAACTACTTAATAACCTTAAC
>NW_013874176.1:0-307 GCF_000517525.1 Limulus polyphemus
GATAAAAACATCCAAAGGGTGGAGTTTATTTGATAAAAAGACGTCATGGCGTTTTATATGTTGGAATTTTGTTTGAATAATGTTATTCTTAAAGCTCTTCTTTGTTTATTATACAATTGATGACAAAAAACACAACAGTAAAATCGACACTAACCGAAATTTGTATAAGAGATTATGAAATAACTATTGTGAATTTTCATTAAAGGATCTCTATTTTGGACGTCTTACATCAAGGACATCTTTGTATTGAAATATGAAGAAAAACAATTTTTTTCAAAATTTGCCAAAAACATGGGCTATAGTCTTT
>NW_013874177.1:0-308 GCF_000517525.1 Limulus polyphemus
CCAATAATTGATTTTCTAAAAGCAAGTGTTTCGCGCCCTGCTTGGGAAAAGGTGTCTAGCTTAAGTCCTGTGACAAAGAACTATTGGGCACAATGAGACCAGTTGAAGCTTGAAGATGGTATTCTTCTCCGGAGATGGGAAACTGCATGTGGGAAAGTGACGAATTAATTAATTAATTAATCGGAACTGGAGTAGCAGATAGAGAGATTGAAAATAATAGACACAGTTAATCGAGTCAAGTGAGCGGTAGTGACCGAAAGTAAAGTGCGTGAATCGTTGTGAATTATAGCGTGTGTTGAAGTTAAAGT
>NW_013874178.1:0-309 GCF_000517525.1 Limulus polyphemus
GCAGGAGACTGTGGGAAATATATTCACACAATAAATATGCAGGAGACTGGGGGAATATATTTACACAATAAATATGCAGGAGACTGGGGAAATATATTTACACAGTAAATATGCAGAAGACTGGGGGAAATATATTTACACAATAAATATGCAGAAGACTGGGGGAAATATATTTACACAATAAATATGCAGAAGACTGGGGGAATATATTTACACAATAAATATGCAGGAGACTGGGGGAAATATATTTACACAATAAATATGCAGGAGACTGGGGGAATATATTTACACAATAAATATGCAGGAGAG
>NW_013874179.1:0-309 GCF_000517525.1 Limulus polyphemus
AGACAGTAGAGCAACAAACCTAGGAACATCTTCAGTCACGCTCTACACTATGAAATAATTCATATTCACTACAACGTAATTTATTCGGGATTTTAGTGTCTTAAGCCAAGAGAGACGTAGAGCAAGAAAACCTAGGAACATCTTTCAGTCACGCTGTACACTATGAAATAATTCATATTCACTACAACGTAATTTATTAGTTTTATTTACGAAAGACGTAGAGCAACAAAACTAGGAACATCTTTCAGTCACTCTCTAAACTATGAAATAATTCATATTCACTACAACGTAATTTATTAGGGTTTTAGT
>NW_013874180.1:0-698 GCF_000517525.1 Limulus polyphemus
CCATTGATTTTGGCGTTTAATATTTGGATAGAGAGTCCATTTTTCATCACCGTTGACAATTCTGTCCAAAAATGGTTCACGCGCATTAAGCGCCAAAAGAGACGAAGCAACGTTCACACGTTGGAAACGATGATCATCGGAGAGTTTGTGAGTCACCCAAACACCTTCTTTATGGAGTTTTTCCATATTCTTTAGATGTTTAAGTATAGTTTCATGAGAGACATGCAATTTCAGGGCTATTTCACGAGGGTGTTGCCTTGCGTTATACTCAACGAACGTCTTCAGAACATCAATATCAATTCCAATAAGCAAATTTCGTTCAGGTGACTTTAGCCTTAAAAACTGTGATGGCAGGGGCCGAGAACCATCGTTGACACTTACGAACGTTCAAAACATTTCCAATAAACTTCTTTTATATTCTTTGTGGCTACAGAGGCGTTGTTTCTCTTACTGCATTCAAACAGCATTACATGCTGAATGTGTGACTCGTCATGTGTCTTCACTAAAATGATTGGAGCATATACATTATATAGGCTACACTAACGTGACGTTTGGGCGGTTCCTTTAACTATTATAGGTGATGTACGTTTTTTTGGGGGGTGGGGGGGGGGGGTTAAGTGAAAGTGTTCAAACGTGACATTAATTCTTGACGACCTAATATTATCTACACATGAAACCATAAACATTAAAGTTTTATA
>NW_013874181.1:0-307 GCF_000517525.1 Limulus polyphemus
CACATTATCGTTAAATCTTGTGTCTTCTTATTGACAGTACACAGTATAGTTAAATATTGTGTCTTCTTATTGACAGTACACAGTACCGTTAAATCTTATGTCTTCTTATTGACAGTACACAGTATCGTTAAATCTTGTGTCTTCTTATTGATAGTACACAGTATCGTTAAATCTTGTGTCTTCTTATTGACAGTACACAGTATTTTTAAATCCAGTGTCTTCTTCTTGACAGTACACAGTATCGTTAAATCTTGTGTCTTCTTATAACAGCACACAGTATCGTTAAATCTTGTGTATTCTTATTGAC
>NW_013874182.1:0-308 GCF_000517525.1 Limulus polyphemus
GTAAGATAACTTCATCGAATCAGCAGACGTTTTCAAGTTTGAACGCACTTGATGGTGAATATCATCCATCCTTTCCGATAACACTTTCACAAACTCTGACACATTCTCAGGCAACTATTCATAAGGTGGGCGTCCTGTTAACAGATCCACTGGCAACCGAAGTTCCCGACCAAACATCAACTTTGCTGGAGTGTATCCAGTGGTTTCATGCTCTGCTGTCCTATAGGCCATCAACAGTGGAGGAAGTAAGACATCTCAGTCATCTTGGCGGCTATTACAAAACTTTGCCAATTCCTGTCCCAGTGTCC
>NW_013874183.1:0-644 GCF_000517525.1 Limulus polyphemus
AATCCTGTATCTTCTTATTGACAGGACACAGTATTGATAAATCCTGTATCTTCTTATTGACAGGACACAGTATTGTTAAATCCTGTATCTTCTTATTGACAGGACACAGTATTGTTAAATCTTGTGTCTTCTAATTGACAGTACACAGTATTTTTAAATATTGTGTCTTTTTACTCACAGTACACAGTATCGTTAAATCTTTTGGCTTGTTATTGATAGTACACAGTATCATTAAATCTTATGACTTGTTATGATAGTACACAGTATCGTAAAATCTTTTGTGTTCTTATTGACAGTACACAGTATTGGATACAAAATTTATCAATACTGTGTACTCTCAATAAGAAGACATAATTTAACAATACTGTGTCCTGTCAATAAGAAGATAAAGAATTTATTTGTTACTGACAGGACACAGTATTGATAAATCCTGTATCTTCTTATTGACAGGACTCAGTGTTGCTAAATCATGTGTCTTTTTATTGACAGTACACAGTATCGTTAAATCTTGTATTCCTTTTGATAGTACATAGTATTGTTAAATCTTGTGTCTTATTGAGAGTTCAATAAGCAGACACAAGATTTATCAATACCGTTTCAAGATTTACAAATACCGTGTACTGAAGAAGATTTTGACAGTACAC
>NW_013874184.1:0-308 GCF_000517525.1 Limulus polyphemus
TTATGTAAGACGTTGTGCTGCCTATAGATCAATGTAAGACATTGTGTTGTCTGTAGAACAATGTAAGATGTCGTGCTACCAACAAGAACAATGTAAAACGTTATGCTACTTATAGAACAATGAAAGACGTCGTGGTACCTGTAGAACAATGTAGGAAGTCGTCGTGTCTATAGAACAATGTAAAACGTCGTTCTGCTTCAAAATGGGCAACTATTTTATCTTTAAGTTTAAAACATGATTGCTTAAAGCAAACACTAGCTTTCAATAAGATTTAACTCAGTCTCACAAGAACTTTCGACTATGTTGGC
>NW_013874185.1:0-346 GCF_000517525.1 Limulus polyphemus
ACACCTAGGTATTCGTGGAATTGTTGTACCAAATAACGAAAAGATGAGTATGGTGGTTATATATTCGGTAACTGGAGTTACACCTAGATGTTCGTGGAGTTGATGTACCAAGTAAGGCTAACGATGAGTATGGTGGTTATATATTAGGTAACTAGAGTTACACCTAGGTATTCGTGGAGTTGTTGTACCAAATAACACTAAAGATGCGTATGGTGGTTATAAATTCGGTAACTAGAGTTACAACTAGGTGTTTATGGAGTAGTTGTACCAAGTAAGGCTAAAGATGAATATGGTGGTTTTAAATTCGGTAACAAGAGTTACACCTAGGTATTCGTGGAGTTGTTGT
>NW_013874186.1:0-308 GCF_000517525.1 Limulus polyphemus
GTAAATGATTTTCACTCACTACATTAAGAAACAAGTAAATGATTTTCACTTCCTACATCAAGAAACAAGTTAATGATTTTCACTCTCTACGTCAAGAAACAAGCTAATGATTTTCACTCTCTACATCAAAATACAAGTGAATGAGTTTCACTTTCTACATTAAGAAACAAGTAAATGATTTTCACTCCCTAAGAGGAGAAACAAGTAAATGATTTTCACTATTTACATCAAGAAAGAAGTAAATGATTTTCACTTCCTACATGAAGAAACAAGTAAATTATTTTCACTCCCTACAACAAGAAACAAGT
>NW_013874187.1:0-308 GCF_000517525.1 Limulus polyphemus
AGTACTGTATTTCAATAGTGGTTTACAAACTTGTAAAATGCGTTCACACCATTAAATTTTCTGTTGTAACAGATGGCCTTCATAAATAATGTTCATACCTTTACTGTGTTCGTTGTATCTCAGCCGCCTGAAGAGTTCTTGATTGAACAAAACACGTCGTCGGCAATGGATATGACGACTAGATAAAAATGTCGCTTTAAAAAATATAATACGTTTAAAATATTGTCTTAAGACAAGTATAATTAATTTTAGTTGAAATAGAAGGTGGTATCTCATAACAGAACAAAATACTTGACATTTCTCACATC
>NW_013874188.1:0-308 GCF_000517525.1 Limulus polyphemus
ACACTCAACTTTTCTACCCAATTTGATCTAAATGTAATAAATTTTCTCGAGTTATACTGTGGATACACACACAAGAGGGCCCGACATGGCCAGGTGGTTAGAGCACTTGACTCGCAATCTGAGTGTCGCGGGTTTGAATCCCCGTCCTACCAGACATGCTCGCCCTTTCAGCCATGGGGGCGTTATAATGTGCAGTCAATCCCACTATTCGTTGGTAAATGAGTAGCCCAAAAGTTGGCGGTGGGTGGTGATAACTAGCTGCCTTTCCTCTAGTCTTACACTGCTAAATTAGGGACGGCTTGTGCAGA
>NW_013874189.1:0-308 GCF_000517525.1 Limulus polyphemus
TGTTGGCATTTGACAATGGTATGTTACTACCTATTTAAATGTCGTTAATATCTACTGTTGTTTAATGTTGGTATTTGACACTGGTATGTTACTACCTGTTTCAATGTCGTTAATATCTACTGTTGTTTGATGTTGGTCTTTGACATTGGTATGTTACTACCTGTTTAAATGTTGTTAATATCTACTGTTTTTAATGTTGGTCTTTGACATTGGTATGTTACTACTCTTTTAAATGTCGTTAATATCGACTGTTGTTTAATGTTGGTCTTTGACACTGGTATGTTACTACCTGTTTAAATGTCGTTAAT
>NW_013874190.1:0-774 GCF_000517525.1 Limulus polyphemus
CACACGATTTAGCAATACTGTGTACAGTCAATAAGAAGACACAAGATTTAATAATACTGTGTAAAGTCAATAAGAAGACACAAGATTTAACGATACTGTGTACTGTCAATAAGAAGACACTAGATTTAACGATACTGTGTACTGTCAATAAGAAAACATAAGATTTAACGATACTGTGTACTTTCAATAAGAAGACACAAGATTTAACAATACTGTGTACTGTCAATAAGTAGACACAAGATTTAACAAAGCTGTGTACTGTCAATAAGAAGACACACGATTTAGCAATACTGTGTACTGTCAATAGGGTTGTGTCTTCTTATTGACAGTACATAGTATCGTTAAATCTAGTGTCTTCTTAGTGACAGTACAGAGTATCGTTAAATCTTGTGTCTTCTTATTGACTTTACACAGTATCGTTAAATCTTGTGTATTCTTATTGACAGTACACAGTATCGTTAAATTTTGTGTCTTTTTATTGATAGTACACAGTATTGCTAAATCGTGTGTCTTCTTATTGATAGTACGTCAATAAGAAGACACAAGATTTAACGATACTGTGTACTGTCAATAAGAAGACACAAGATTTAACAATACTATGTACTATCAATAAGAAGACACACGATTTAGCAATACTGTGTACTATCAATAAAAAGACACAAGATTTAACGATACTGTGTACTGTCAATAAGAATACACAAGATTTAACGATACTGTTTAAAGTCAATAAGAAGACAAAAGATTTAACGATACCTTGTACTGTCAAAAAGAAGA
>NW_013874191.1:0-307 GCF_000517525.1 Limulus polyphemus
TGTTGTCTTTCTTCTTGTTTCTTTTCTTTTTCCTCCTAACAACTGCTGTAATTTCTCTTCTTGTTTATTTTGTTGTTCGAACTGCCAATGTTGCAGGTTTTCTTCCAACTGTTGGTGTCTCTCTTCTTGTTTCTTTTCTTTTTCCTCCAACAATTGCTGTAATTTCTCTTCTTTATTCTGCTGTTCAAGCTGCCATTGTTGCAGGTTTTCTTGCAACTGCTGTTGTCTCCCTTCTTGTTTCTTTTCTTGTTTATTTCCTCGTTCTTCTTGTTTCTTTTCTTTTTCCTCTAACAACTGTTGTAATTTC
>NW_013874192.1:0-308 GCF_000517525.1 Limulus polyphemus
ATCAATTTGGCTAGAAACATGTCAATTTGGCTAGAAACTTATCAATTTGGCTAGAAACATGTCAATTTGGCTAGAAACTTATCAATTTGGCTAGAAACATATCAATTTGGCTAGAAACATATCAATTTGGCTAGAAACTTATCAATTTGGCTAGAAACTTATCGATTTGGCTAGAAACATGTCAATTTGGCTAGAAACTTATCAATTTGGCTAGAAACATATCAGTTTGGCTAGAAACTTATCAATTTGGCTAGAAACATATCAATTTGGCTAGAAACATATCAATTTGGCTAGAAACTTATCAATTT
>NW_013874193.1:0-308 GCF_000517525.1 Limulus polyphemus
AGTCGGTCTAAAACAAACACATGTAGATATGTTGTAAATATATGAGTTAATAAACACAATGGCTGCAGACTAAAGTCAACAGTGGGTCATAGAACGATACCAGCTATTGGGTCCTATTTAATCCAGTCGGACTTAAGGAAACACATGTAGATATTTTGTAAATATATGAGTTAATTAACACATTGGCTTCTGACTAAAGTCAACAGTGGGTAATAATACAATACTAGCTATTTGGTCCTATTTAATACAGTCGAACTTATGGAAACGCATGTAGATATTTTGAAAATATATGAGTTAATTAACACATC
>NW_013874194.1:0-305 GCF_000517525.1 Limulus polyphemus
AACGATACTGTATACTGTCAATAAGAAGACACAAGATTTAACGATACTGTGTACTGTCAATAAGAAGACACAAGATATAAGAATACTGTGTACTATCACTAACAAGCCACAAGAATAAACAATACTGTGTACTCTCACTAACAAGCCACAAGATTTAAGATACTGTGTACTGTCATAAGAAGACACAAGATTTAACGATACTGTGTACTGTCAATAAGAAGACACAAGATTTAACGATACTGTGTATTGTCAATAAGAAGACACAAGATTTAACGATACTGTGTACTGTCAATAAGAAGACACAA
>NW_013874195.1:0-359 GCF_000517525.1 Limulus polyphemus
GGCTAGAATTTTGCATGTAAATACGCAAGTATGCAACGAACGTTCTTGAAGAAATTTCGAGAAGATCCGTCCAAATGGAACGAAGTATTGGTACAAAACGCAAAACGTTCCATAACACTTTTAAAAAAAACAGTAGGAAGGTAAAACTCTGCATATTACTACGCAACGTTAAAGTGTACGTACATACCAAATTTGGTGAAGAATCATCAATTTAGGACTCTCTGGTAACAAGAAATCGAAAAACAATCAGTAACCAAAAGCTTCACTGCAGTACACATACGCTTCAGAAAAGCCAATAATACAGTAATATAAAACGACCACAAAAGTCGCGAAAATGATAATAGAAGACTAGAATTTTG
>NW_013874196.1:0-1138 GCF_000517525.1 Limulus polyphemus
GACACAAGATTTAACAATACTGTGTACTATCAATAAAAATACACAAGTTTTAACAATGCTGTGTACTGTCAATAAGAAGACGCATGATTTAACGATACTGTGTACTATCAATAATAAGATTTAACGATACTGTGTACTATCAATAACAAACCACAAGATTTAACGATTATGTGTACTGTCAATAAGAAGACACAAGATTTAACATTGTTAAGACTTGTGTCTTTTTATTGACAGTACACAGTTTTAACAATGCTGTGTACTATCAATAAGAAGACACATGATTTAACGATACTGTGTACAATCAATAATAAGATTTAACGATACTGTGTACTATCAATAACAAGCCACAATATTTAACGATTATGTGTACTGTCAATAAGAAGACACACGATTTAAAAATACTGTATACTGTCAATAAGAAAACACAAGATATAACAATACTGTGTACTGTCAATAAGGAGACACAAGATTTAACAATACTGTATACTGTCAATAAGAAGAAACAAGATTTAACAATACTATGTGCTATCAAAAAGAAGACAAGATTTAATTGTTAGTGATAGTACACAGTATTGGCCACAAGATTTAACCATTGTTAAGACTTGTGTCTTTTTATTGACAGTACACAGTCTGTGTACTGTCAATAAGAAGTACACAGTATCGTTAAATCTTGTGTTTTCTTATTGACAGTACACAGTATTTTTAAATATTTTGTCTTCTTATTGACGGTACACAGTTTCGTTAAATCTTGTGTCTTCTCTTCTTATTGACAGTACACAGCATTATTAAAACTTGTGTCTTTTTATTGACAGTACACAGTATCGTTAAATCTTGTGGCTTGTTAGTGATAGTACACAGTATTGTTAAATCTTGTCTTATTTTTGATAATACATAGTATTATTAAATCTTGTGTCTTCTTATTGACAGTACACAGTATTGTTAAATCTTGTGTCTTCTTATTGGCAGTACACATAATCGTTAAATCTTGTGGCTTGTTATTGATAGTTGACAGTACACAGTATCGTTAAATCTTGTGGCTTGTTATTGATAGTACACAGTATCGTTAAATCTTATGTGTCTTCTTAAGAATTTAACAATACTGGTGTCTTCTTATCGACAGTGAAAAAGATTTAACGAT
>NW_013874197.1:0-307 GCF_000517525.1 Limulus polyphemus
AAAGCTACACAATGGGCTATCTGTGCTCTGCCCACCACTGGTATCGAAACCCGGATTCTAGCGTTGTAAGTCCACAGACATACCACTGTGCCACTGGGGGGCAAGGGTGTGGACTACAAGTCTGGGTTTGTTTCGGATAATCCCACAAAACGACACAAGGGCTATCTGTTCCAGCTGTCACCAGTTTGGAATTGATATACTATAGGAAAAGAGCTGGTCAATGGCACCCACCGCCAACATTTGAGCTCTTACTAATTGAATAGTGAGATTTTACCATCATTCTTTTAACGCATCTCCATCCCCAAAG
>NW_013874198.1:0-307 GCF_000517525.1 Limulus polyphemus
AACCGAGAATAAAAAAAATACAAAAGGTGTAGTTTATTTTAATACAAGACTCCATGGTCTATTAGATCTTGGATTTTGTTTGAATATTTTTTCTTTAAAAGTATTTTTTGTTGAAAATGTAACTGAAGACAAAAAAACAGTAAAATCGATGCAAGCCAAAATTTTGATAAGAGATTATGAAATAACTATTGGGAATTTTGGTGAAAGGATATCCATTTTGAAAGTCTTACATCAAGGGCCTCTTTGTATTGAAATATGAGGAAAAACTATTTTTTTCCAAATTTGAGCAAAAACATAGGATTTTCGG
>NW_013874199.1:0-309 GCF_000517525.1 Limulus polyphemus
TATATATCTATACATATTATACAAATAATAACTTGGTT
Organism: Limulus polyphemus; assembly: GCF_000517525.1. Classification (NCBI taxonomy): domain Eukaryota; kingdom Metazoa; phylum Arthropoda; class Merostomata; order Xiphosura; family Limulidae; genus Limulus; species Limulus polyphemus. The sequence goes on from NW_013874199.1 coordinate 39, forward strand.
TTAAACAACCAGAATAAAAAAGATAAATAACACAAATAATACTGAACTACGTAGACCAGAAAAAGTTTAAAACACCAGTATATAAATAATTTGAGATTTTCGAAAGTTTTTGCAATACGTTCTTCTACGTGCTTCACTTTGTTCGTTTCTTTTAAACAGAAGATTAAAATAGGTTGAAAACAAGTATGGCTATGATATAATAAGTATAACGAATAATTAATTATGCATTATTAGGAAATATCATAAATCGGACAATAATGTTATTAAAAAC
>NW_013874200.1:0-499 GCF_000517525.1 Limulus polyphemus
TACTGTATGGCTGTGGGTAAACAACCAGAAACCAAAGTATTGTAGTTGTATTAACAGCAGTTCTCATCCTAGTTGTGTGTGGGCTCGAGTCCAGTTTGTAAGTTTACTGTATGGTTGTGGGTAAACAACCAGAAACCAAAGTATTGTAGTTGTGTTAACAGCAGTTCTCATCCTAGTTGTATGGGGGCTCGAGTCCAGTTTACAAGTTTACTGTATGGCTGTGGGTAAACAACCAGAAACCTAAGTATTGTAGTTGTGTTAACAGCAGTTCTCATCCTAGTTGTGTGGGGGCAAGAGTCCAGTTTACAAGTTTACTGTATGGCTGTGGGTAAACAACCAGAAACCAAAGTATTGTAGTTGTGTTAACAGCAGTTCTCACCCACACACAACTAGAACTCGAGTCCAGTTTACAAGTTTACTGTATGGCTGTGGGTAAACAACCAGAAACCAAAGTATTGTAGAACACAAACAACTAGGATGAGAACTGCTGTTGTGTGGG
>NW_013874201.1:0-305 GCF_000517525.1 Limulus polyphemus
GTTAAATCTTGTGTTTTCTTATTGACAGTTTACAGTATTTCTAAATCTTGTGTCTTCCTATTGACAATACACAGTATCGTTAAATCTTGTGTTTTCTTACAGACAGTACACAGTATCGTTAAATGTTGTGTCTTCTTATTGACAGTTTACTGTATTTCTAAATCTTAGTCTTCTTATTGACAGTACACAGTATTGTTAAATCTTGTGTCTTCTTATTGACAGTACACAGTATTGTTAAATCTTGTGTCTTCTTATTGACAGTATACAGTATTGTTAAATCTTGTGTCTTCTTACTGAGAGTACAC
>NW_013874202.1:0-392 GCF_000517525.1 Limulus polyphemus
GTATCGTTAAATCTTGTGTCTTCTTATTGACAATACACAGTATCGTTAAATCTAGTGTCTTCTTATTGACAGGACACATTATTGTTAAATCTTGTGTTTTCTTACTGACAGTACAAATCATTGTTAAATCTTGTGTTTTCTTACTGACAGTACACATTATCCTTAAATCTTGTGTTTTCCTACTAACAGTACACAGTATCGTTAAATCTTGTGTCTTCTTATTGACAGTACACAGTATCGTTAAATATTGTGTCTTTTTATTGAAAGTACATAGTATCGTTAAATCTTGTGTTTTCGTATTGACAGTACACAGTATCGTTAAATCTTGTGTCTTCTTAATGACAGTAGACAGTAGAAGACACCAGATTTAACGATTATTGACAGTATACAGT
>NW_013874203.1:0-308 GCF_000517525.1 Limulus polyphemus
CCTTCACCGTATGACAGTATTAATATACTCACAGTTTACAAGTTCCTTCACCGTATGACAGTATTAATATATTCACTGAGTTTACAAGTTCCTTCACCGTATGACAGTATTAATATATTCACTGAGTTTACAAGTTCCTTCACCGTATGACAGTATTAATATATTCACTGAGTTTACAAGTTCCTTCACCGTATGACAGTATTAATATATTCATTGAGTTTACAAGTTCCTTCACCGTATGACAGTATTAATATATTCACAAAGGTTACAAGTTCCTTCACCGTATGACAGTATTAATATATTCACAA
>NW_013874204.1:0-308 GCF_000517525.1 Limulus polyphemus
AGGTGTTCGTGGAGTAGTTGTATCAAGTAATGCTAAAGATGAGTATGGTGGTTATAAATTCTGTAACTAGAGTTACACCTAGGTGATCATGAAGTAGTTGTACCAAGTAATTCTAAACATGAGTATGGTGGTTATAAATTCTGTAACTACAGTTACACCTAGGTGTTCGTTTAGTAGTTGTACAAAGTAAGGCTAAAGATGAGTATGTTGGTTACAAATTCAGTAACTAGAGTTACACCTAGGTGTTCGTGGAGTAGTTGTACCAAGTAAGGCTAAATATGAGTATGGTGGTTATAAATTCTGTAACC
>NW_013874205.1:0-652 GCF_000517525.1 Limulus polyphemus
ATTTGATCTCGTTACTTGTGTAGGTTACTTTTCTAGGTTTACGGGATTGGTTGACTATATTAACAGTCCTGTATGAGAATTCTTTGAAAAAGTTATTTAAAATATAGTTTTTGGGAACTTCTGGAAACCACATTTTGTTGGAGTTACCTATGATGAAAGTCTGTTGGTTGATGTCCTGGATTTCTTCTTTCTGTAGTTGGAGGATATTTGAGGTAGAGGTGGTCTTTTGTTCTTTTATGTAGCGGGTCACGAGTCGTCTGGCTAGATCTTCTAGACAAGGAATTCCGCTCATGTCTTGTGGCTGTGTTTATGAGGTTTTTAAGTGTATTGATTTTTTGTGTGGTGTCTCTGTTCAACGGGCTACATAAATGAAGAAATTAACCACATAAAGCACTCATTTATTCACACCAATAATTTCCCACCAGCTATAGTTGAAAAGCTCTGCAACATTCCCCACAATAAAACTCAACTCACGAACAAAATTGACACTAACAAATCCAACAACAGTACATTACACTGCAGTTTACTTTTTGTTCCTGAAACCAGCTCAAGAATTATCCACACTTGGACTAAACTAGCCAGTAAACACAATATTCCTGTCAACGTCAAATTCTCACAAAAACCCGGCCCTAAATAAAATCGTTACTTAAAC
>NW_013874206.1:0-309 GCF_000517525.1 Limulus polyphemus
CGAAAATATCAATTTTTTGAAACTTGAAAAACAGTGCTTTTTAGAAGCACAGTTAATAGAAGAATAACGGCTAGTGTTTATTTCGGTAGAAAGTTCAAACTTGAGACATTAAAACATCAACAAGAAAGTATTATGTCACGTCAAAAGCTAAATAAAATAGAACTTTCGCTCACTCAGAGTAAACATAATCCGAAAGGTGGGGTTTATTTTGTAATAGACGTCATGATCTGTTACATGGTGGTGATTTCGGTTGAATAATATTATATTTAAAGCCGTTACTTTGTTTATTATACCTGAAGGAAAAAAAGA
>NW_013874207.1:0-306 GCF_000517525.1 Limulus polyphemus
GTACACAGCATCGTAGAATCTTGTGTCTTCTTATTGACAGGACACATTATTGATATATCTTGTGTTTTCTTACTGACAGTACACATTATCGTTGAATATTGTGTCTTCTTATTGACAGTACACAGTATCGTTAAATCTTGTGTCTTCTTATTGACAGTACACAGTATCGTTAAATCTTGTGTCTTCTTATTGACAGTACACAGTACCGTTAAACCTTGTGTCTTCTTATTGACAGTACACATTATTGTTAAATCTTGTGTTTTCTTACTGACAGTACACATTATCGTTGAATATTGTGTCTTCTTA
>NW_013874208.1:0-308 GCF_000517525.1 Limulus polyphemus
GAATAATAGAAACACACGGATGACACAATTACAAGAGTGACAAACAACATGATTTTATCCGATAGCATGTTTATGTACAATAATAGAAACACGCGGATGACACAATTACAAGAGTGACAAACAACATGATTTTATCCGATAGCATGTTTATGTACAATAATAGAAACACGCGGATGACACAATTACAAGAGTGACAAACAACATGATTTTATCCGATAGCATGTTTATGTACAATAATAGAAACACGCGGATGACACAATGACAAGAGTGACAAACAACATGATTTTATCCGATAGCATGTTTATGTA
>NW_013874209.1:0-309 GCF_000517525.1 Limulus polyphemus
GTTGTATTAATTTTGAAAAAACTGTAATTTTACATCTTTTTTCTACTATTTCAGAAGATTAAAACTTAAGTTATGAATTAAAAATAAATGTCCCAAACTTTTTGTTGTATTAATTTTGAAAAAACTGTAATTTTACATCTTTTTTCTACTATTTCAGAAGATTAAAACTTAAGTTATGAATTAAAAATAAATGTCCCAAACTTTTTGTTGTATTAATTTTGAAAAAACTGTAATTTTACATCTTTTTTCTACTATTTCAGAAGATTAAAACTTAAGTTATGAATTAAAAATAAATGTCCCAAACTTTTT
>NW_013874210.1:0-394 GCF_000517525.1 Limulus polyphemus
ACAAAAAGTATTAGTTAGGTAAAAAAAACTCGAATTTTTAGAAATCTAAATTAAAAACTATTTCACCAGCATTCAGCTAATATTATCTGGCCAAGTGATATCAGCTAATTATTGGAGTAACAATTAATTTTAAAATTCAAACAAAGGGAATACTACTGTACAAAACTTTGCAATAAAATGTTTTCACTTGATTTAATTAAACATTTTATCAGAACACTTCTGGATATTTGAGAGTCTAGCTTCATTCATTTAAAAATATTAAAGATAAAAATTGATGCTCAACCTTACCCTAATAATTACGTTTATAATTACAAATAACGAGACAAAGACACTAAGTATTCACGTGGATAGAGTAGGAATTCCAGAAAGATCGATAATTTTTTATCCTTTTTTA
>NW_013874211.1:0-307 GCF_000517525.1 Limulus polyphemus
AGCTCGAACAACAAAATAAACAAGAGAGATTACAGCAGTGGTTGGAGGAAAAAGAAAATAAACAAGAAGAAAAATTACAGCAGTTGTTGGAGGAAAAAGAAAAGAAACAAAAAGAACGAGAAAAGAAACAAGAAGAGAGACTACAACAGTGGCAACTAGAACAAGAAAGGAAACAGGAAAGAAGTATCCAACAGTTGCAGGAAAGTCAGCAGCAACTACAGGAAAATCAACAACAATAGCAAGAAGTACAAATGGAAAACATTAGTAAATTTAAAAGCGAATTAGATACGTTAAAGGACGATCTGTT
>NW_013874212.1:0-335 GCF_000517525.1 Limulus polyphemus
TACTGTGTACTGTCAATAAGAAGACACAATATTCAACGATAATGTGTACTGTAAGTAAGAAAACACAAGATTTAACGATACTGTGTACTGTCCATAAGAAGACACAAGATTTAACGATACTGTGTACTGTCAATAAGAAGACACAAGAGTTATCGATACTGTGTACTGTCAATAAGAAGACACAAGATTTAACGATACTGTGAACTGTCAATAAGAAGACACAAGATTTAACGATAATGTGTACTGTCAGTAAGAAAACACAATATTTAACAATAATGTGTCCTGTCAATAAGAAGACAAAAGATTTAACGATACTGTGTACTGTCAAATAAAAA
>NW_013874213.1:0-330 GCF_000517525.1 Limulus polyphemus
ACAGTGCACAGTATTGTTAAATCTTGTGTCTTCTTATTGACAGTACACAGTATTGTTAAATCTTGTGTCTACTTATTGACAGTACACATAATCTTTAAATCTTGTGGCTTGTTAATGATAGTACACAGTATCGATAAATCTTATGGCTTGTTATTGATAGTACACAGTATCGTTAAATCTTGTGTCTTCTTATTGACAGTACACACTATTTTTAAATATATTATTTTCTTATTGACAGTACACAGTTTCGTTAAATCTTGTGGCTTGTTGTTTATAGTACACAGTATCGTTAAATCTTATGGCTTGTTATTGATAGTACACAGTATCGTT
>NW_013874214.1:0-307 GCF_000517525.1 Limulus polyphemus
GTTTGAGAAATGATTCCTGAATACAGATAATATCGGGATTTATGTAGTGAGTTTCAATGTATCGTATAAGGAATGGAGCATGAGCCTTAATGGCCCTGGCATTCCACTGTAATATTTGTAAAGGGCCTATTGTTTATTTGTAGGGACACTTACTTGGTACAGTTCATAAATTGAATCGGGATTAATATCATAACCAAAAAATGGTACTTGCCAATTCGGTTATGAAAGATATCCTCGTTTTTCTGCAGTTTTTTTGCCCAAAGGACTGGTCCTGAGCGATCGTAATGATTTTGGCTACAAAAGTAAA
>NW_013874215.1:0-307 GCF_000517525.1 Limulus polyphemus
GAAGAAAATTGGAAACCAGATTGACAGAACACAATAAAAAACCGTCCCATGCTTTTCACCATTGCAACTCAAAAAACCATAGTATATCTATTAAAAACATAGTCACTTTAAACAAAGAACCCAACATAAACAAACGAAAAATCAAGGAATCCATCTTAATTGAACAAAACAACCCTACTCTAAACCAACACCCCGGGGTGCCTAGATACCTCTTTTAAGTTTCGCAACAGTTCCGGTCATGTGACTTCTTTGTTTAATACTGTATGTATATATCCGTGTCAGTGTAAATTACTTGTACCTGATGATG
>NW_013874216.1:0-307 GCF_000517525.1 Limulus polyphemus
AACGTGTATGCGTGCGTGAGAAGCTTTTTAAAAATTAATTAATTTATGCAAAAATGAAATTAGAAGTAGGGAAGTACGAACGACGTCACATTTGTGTAAAGTAGGAGAGGTTGTAGGTAGTACTATTCATTACAAAGGAAAAGGTATTTGGGGAATAGATCTGTCATCCTTCAAAACACCATATCAGACAGCAATGTTTATACGCTGAGTTTTAATACTTGGCCCTGATACCCAGGCTTTTAAAGCGCCTTTAGATCTGGTGTCTTTTACGAGATAGGTCGATCAGCTTGTCATTTTTTATCATACC
>NW_013874217.1:0-307 GCF_000517525.1 Limulus polyphemus
TTGCGTTTAAACAAATGTATGTTTAACTAAATATCGAGACTCGTGAATCAATGATATGTTAGAGTCACGTTTCAACAAATACACGTTCAACTAAATATTGACATTTCCGAATCAATTCATGTTAGAGATACATTTCAATAAGTGTACGTTTTACTGAATATTGACATTTATGAATTAATTCATGTTAGAGTTACATTTCAATAAGTGTACGTTTTACTAAATATTGACATTTGTGAATCAATTCATGTTAGAGTTACATTTCAATAAGTGTACGTTTTACTAAATATTGACATTTGTGAATCAATTC
>NW_013874218.1:0-439 GCF_000517525.1 Limulus polyphemus
CATTTTGACGTTGTCTTCTATAAGAAAACAAAAGTTGAAAACACTTGAGATGTAGTTTTATTGACGAATGATGAAGATGAGCTACACAGAATGAAAACTAAGAAGGAATTATTGAAACGTGCAGATACAACTGTTGGATATGTGGAGGGATCGACAAATACGCCATTTTGGGTGTATAGTTAGATCTGAGGAAAGACTGTCATAAATTCTGTATGATGGGTAAAATCGAAAAAAGAAAATCTTAGTCTCTTAGTCTCTTAGTCTCTTAGTCTCTTAGTCTCTTAGTCTCTTAGTCTCTTAGTCTCTTAAGTCTCTTAGTCTCTTAGTCTCTTAGTCTCTTAGTCTCTTAGTCTCTTAGTCTCTTAGTCTCTTAGTCTCTTAGTCTCTTAGTCTCTTAGTCTCTTAGTCTCTTAGTCTCTTAGTCTCTTAGTCTCTTAGT
>NW_013874219.1:0-307 GCF_000517525.1 Limulus polyphemus
CCAACAATAAGATAGGACATTGAAGACTGTTAAACCAACAATAAGATAGGACATTGAAGATTAGTACACCAACAATACAGTAAGTCACTGAAGATTGGTACACCTACAATAATATTAGACAATGACGACTGTTAAACCAAGAATAATATAAGATATTAAAGACTGTACACCAACAACAAGATTAGACATTGAAGACTGGTACACCAACAATACGAACTGACATTGAAGACTGGTACACCAACAATAAGATTAGACATTGAGGACTGGCACAACAACAATAAGATGAGACACTGAAAACTGGTACACC
>NW_013874220.1:0-308 GCF_000517525.1 Limulus polyphemus
TTACCACTATGGGGCTAGGTTTACCATCAGGACAGACCATGCTGCATTATACTGGTTAAGATCATTAAAGAACCTAGAGGGACAACTGGCACGTTGGATCGGAAAGATAGACCAGTATAATTATGATATTGAATACAAAGAAGAAAAACCACATGGAAATGCCGATGGACTGAGCCAAAGATCCTGAAAGAATGACTGCAGACATTGCTGCAAAAGAGAGGTTGAGCTAACCAGGTGTCATCAAGCTAAAGTCAAGCCGACTGAAAGAGTTGATGATGGTGAAGTGGAACCAAATATAGATATCAAAG
>NW_013874221.1:0-307 GCF_000517525.1 Limulus polyphemus
AATAATTTATTTCAGCTTTTCCTAGCTGTCTGCTCTGATAAGCTATAGGATGTTCTTGGCCATTTTCGTCTAACTGTGATAAAACTGCACCTATAGCGAAACCTGAAGCATCTGTGCTTAAGATAAATTCCTTACTGAAATCTGGGTAGCTTAAGATTGTATTATTGATCCTTAGCCTCGCTAATTTTAGCATTAGTTGGGCATCTGACGATTAGTCAGTGGGAAGGTATCATGTGTCTCAACTGTTGCACATAAGTTTGAAGGTTCAAATCCTTCAAAACTTAAAACCTCTGTTTCTATACCTAGC
>NW_013874222.1:0-307 GCF_000517525.1 Limulus polyphemus
GCAGCTCATTTGTTTCCTTGCAGTGTTTCCTGAACTGCACGATGATTCTGTTGACTGTCGAAAGCGCGGGATTCCCAAATTCTGCGAAATTCGCCGCTGACTCATTCAACCATCTGCTTGATCAACTATCCTTCCTCTAACAAAATCTGAAAATTCGAGAGAACCTTGAGTTCTAGGCATGTTGTAGCACAAGATAATTAGTGTGCGGATCATTTTCATTTATATAGTGCTCTTTGAACACAAATTAGTTAGCATAAATCAGTTAAATGACGAAAAATTAGGTGTCTATTTACTTGTGACCACTCAG
>NW_013874223.1:0-307 GCF_000517525.1 Limulus polyphemus
GTGAAAATGTTACAATAACCCGGTTATGTGAAAATGTTACAATAACTCGGTTATGTGAAAATGTTACAATAACCCGGTTATGTGAAAATGTTACAATAACTCGGTTATGTGAAAATGTTACACTAACCCTAGCAGAAACACTAGTTATTGAATACAACGAAACTTGCAAATTTAAATAAGACGTTTCACTTGGTTATATGTAACTTTACAAGCTAGATTACAGTTATAGTTTCACAAAAACAACAAAATGACTGTAGGTAAACTTGTGAGTATTTAATTGTTTTATAAAGGGAAACCACCTTTTAAC
>NW_013874224.1:0-303 GCF_000517525.1 Limulus polyphemus
TAAATTTTGTGTCTTCTCATTGACAGTACACAGTATCGTTAAAACTTGTGTCTTCTTATTGACAGTACACAGTATTGATAAATCCTTTATCTTCTTATTGACAGGACATAGTATTATTAAATCTTGTGTCTTCTTATTGACAGTACACAGTATTGATAAATCCTGTGTCTTCTTATTGACAGGACACAGTATTGTTAAATCTTGTGTCTTCTTATTGACCGTACACAGTATTGATAAATCCTGTATCTTCTTATTGACAGGACACAGTATTGTTAAATCTTGTGTCTTCTTATTGACAGTACA
>NW_013874225.1:0-306 GCF_000517525.1 Limulus polyphemus
AATACAGAACCTTCCCTGGGAGGTCCCCTCACCACGTACAGGAATCCACGTCGAGGGGACAAAAGGGGGACATAGATAAACATTTTGGAATTCTATCAGATTCCATCTTCAGTATCTAAAGCAATATAAAATAAATTTACACAAGTCTTTGGACACTGTTAAAGTACAACTGCTAAATATAACGATAATTAAACAAATAAAACACAAAACAGTAATCATGGGGAGAAACTACAGCAAGAAAACACAACAAAAAAAAAAAGGTAAAATACAGTAATATGAACATATTAAAAAATAGTATAATTTAAA
>NW_013874226.1:0-307 GCF_000517525.1 Limulus polyphemus
GAGTATTTTATAGGTAAGTCAGTGAGAATCCAACGTTTGTATAAAGAGTATTTTGTAGGTAAGTCAGTGAGAATCCAACGTTTGTGTAAAGAGTATTTTGTAGGTAAGTCAGTGAGAATCCAACGTTTGTATAAAGAGTATTTTGTAGGTAAGTCAGTGAGAATCCAACGTTTGTGTAAAGAGTATTTTATAGGTAAGTCAGTGAGAATCCAACGTTTGTGTAAAGAATGTTCTGTAGGTAAGTGAAATGTTTAAATTATTAAGGTGGTAAAACATTCAACATTTCTAGCTAATTTAATACTGAAAC
>NW_013874227.1:0-306 GCF_000517525.1 Limulus polyphemus
CTCCTCTTCTGGAACAAAAATTTACTCGCTATTCGATAATTACATCATTTCCAATGTAACTGGCGGGATGATAAAAGATACCCACTGCTTCTCTCTTAGCCTTCGTTTTTGTTTTGTTTTTACTCGTATCATAGTACATGTAAGAACAAGTGTAAAACTGTTAATGAAATGTTCTAAACAACAATGAACCAATAATTCCTTCAAGTTTGTACAGTTTCACCGAACTTGAAAATATTGATAATCTGTGACTGCTGATGAATAAAGGAAATAAAATAAGTTTAAAGATTTTTCAGACTATTAAATGGA
>NW_013874228.1:0-307 GCF_000517525.1 Limulus polyphemus
GTTAATGGAGAAAGAGCAAAGAAACAGTTTTATTACCAAATATATATATAAATGAAAGTAAATCAATTTTCAACAGAGCTCGAGATTAAGAGGGCGAGATCAAAACGAACGTCACTTCATTAGCACGTTAGGAGTTTTTGTTTGTTTGCTTGTTTTTTGAATTTCGGCCAAAGCTACGCGAGGGCTATCTGCGCTAGTCGTCCCTAATTTAGCAGTGTAAAACTAGAGGGAAGGCAGCTGGTCATCACCACCCACCGCCAACTCTTGGGCTACTCTTTTACCAACGAATAGTGGGATTGACCGTCAC
>NW_013874229.1:0-307 GCF_000517525.1 Limulus polyphemus
AAAAATCGTTCAGTAACCCTTGTGTTTCCAAAGTAAAGAAACAGAACTTGAACTAAACTTATCAAATTTCAATGTCCTTTGCAAGGCAAACGCTGATCTGGAATTACTGATTAAAGGAACTACATCAAACAATTGTCACCAACATTTAACAACGTGTAGCCTTCTTTTAAATTGCACGTTTTTTAAATCTGCACCGCATTTTTTATTTGTTACTCCTTCACTTTCCGTGTGTTTTAGTTTTTATTAAATTGTCGTTATTATAGCAATGTATTTTTGTTATTTGCTAAGGAATTGTGTAATTCCAAAA
>NW_013874230.1:0-298 GCF_000517525.1 Limulus polyphemus
TTCTTATTGACATTACACAGTATCGTTAAATCTTGTGTCTTCTTATTGACAGTCTACAGTATCGTTAAGTCTTGTGTCTTCTTTTTGACAGTACACAGTATCGTTAAATCTTGTGTCTTCTTATTGACAGTACACGGTATTGTTAAATCTTGTGTGTTCTTATTGATAGTACACAGTATTGCTAAATCGTATGTCATCTTATTGACAGTATACAATTTTCTAAAATCTTGTGTCTTCTTATTGAAAGTACACAGTATTGTTAAATCTTGTGTCTTCTTATTGACAGTACACAGTATTG
>NW_013874231.1:0-308 GCF_000517525.1 Limulus polyphemus
GTATATACTATGTCAGCTAAATGTCTAAGTAGACCATTAAGATGAATAAGGAGACGTGTCTTTATAGGAGTATATACTATGTCAGCTAAATGTCTAAGTAGACCATTAAGATCAATAAGGAGACGTGTTTTTATAGGAGTATATACTATGTCAGATAAATGTCTAAATAGACCATTAAGATCAATAAGGAGACGTGTCTTTATAGGAGTATATACTATGTCAGATAAATGTCTAAGTAGACCATTAAGATGAATAAGGAGACGTGTCTTTATAGGATTATATACTATGTCAGCTAAATGTCTAAGTAG
>NW_013874232.1:0-307 GCF_000517525.1 Limulus polyphemus
CTTGAGGATATCGTTCATTTCTGGTCTTTACAAGGATGTACTGAGCATATCGTTCATCTCTGGTCCCTACAAGGATGTACTAAGCATATCGTTCATTTCTGGTCTTTACAAGGATGTACTGAGCATATCGTTCATCTCTGGTCTCTACAGGGATGTCTTGAACATATCGTTCATTTCTGGTCTTTACAAGGATGTACTAAGCATATCGTTCATCTCTGGTCTATACAAGGATGTACTGAGCATATCGTTCATCTCTGGTCTCTACAGGGATGTCCTGAACATATCGTTCATCTCTGGTCTCTACAAG
>NW_013874233.1:0-307 GCF_000517525.1 Limulus polyphemus
AGTAAGGATAACACGTGTGTTTATTCCTGATCAAGTAAGGATAACACGTGTGTTTATTCCTGATCAAGTAAGGACAACACGTGTGTTTTTCATGTGTTTATTCCTGATCAAGTAAGGATAACACGTGTGTTTATTCCTGATCAAGTAAGGATAACACGTGTGTTTATTCCTGATCAAGTAAGGATAACACGTGTGTTTATTCCTGATCAAGTAAGGATAACACGTGTTTTTCATGTGTTTATTCCTGATCAAGTAAGGATAACACGTGTGTTTATTCCTGATCAAGTAAGGATAACACGTGTGTTTA
>NW_013874234.1:0-307 GCF_000517525.1 Limulus polyphemus
CACATACACATCTAAAGCATTTATCCTTACATATTAGAATCAATATTATAAAATAATTATATATCTTTTATATTTATCACACATACACACATCTAAATCATTTATCCTTACATATTAGAATCAATATTATAACATAATTATATATCTTTTATATTTATCACACATACACACATCTAAGTCATTTATCCTTACATATTAGAATCAATATTATAACATAATTATATATCTTTTATATTTATCACACATACACATCTAAATCATTTATCCTTACATATTAGAATCAATATTATAACATAATTATATATCT
>NW_013874235.1:0-308 GCF_000517525.1 Limulus polyphemus
ATCTAAAGTTGTAACTAAAAAATAAATCATTAGGGGGTGATAAGTAAAGTTTATCTAAAGTTGTTACTAAATATAAATCATTAGGGGGTGATAAGTAAAGTTTATCTAAAGTTGTTACTAAATATAAATCATTAGGGGTGATAAGTAAAGTTTATCTAAAGTTGTTGCTAAATATAAATAATTAGGGGTGATAAGTTTATCTAAAGTTGTTACTAAATATAAATCATTAGGGGGTGAAAAGTTTATCTAAAGTTGTAACTAAAAAATAAATCATTAGAGGTGATAAGTAAAGTTTATCTAAAGTTGTA
>NW_013874237.1:0-304 GCF_000517525.1 Limulus polyphemus
AGTAAATTACAGGATTCAATACGGATTATTAAATATACTTAACAGAAATGGCTACATAACTCTTATTTGATCAGTTTACAGTTCTACCTTAATGTGAGTAAATTACAGGTTTCAATACGGATTATTAAATATACTTAACAAAAAGGACTATATAACTCTTATTTGATCAGTTTACAATTCTACCTTAATGTGAGTAAATTACAGGTTTCAATACGGATTATTAAATATACTTAACAAAAATGACTATATAACTCTTATTTGATCAGTTTACAGTTCTACCTTAATGTGAGTAAATTACAGGATT
>NW_013874238.1:0-307 GCF_000517525.1 Limulus polyphemus
GTGGGACCAGCACTAGGACTATTCGACAGATCACTATACACCCAGTGTGTTATCGTGAGGCCAGCAATAGGACTACTCGACAGATCACTATACACCCGGTGTGTTATCGTGTGGCCAGCAGTAGGACTATTCGACAGATCATAAGATACCCGATGTGTTACCGTGAGGCCAGCAGTAGGACTACTCGACAGATCACAAGACACCTGGTGTGTTACCGTGAGGCCAGCAGTAGGACTACTCGACAGATCACAAGACACCCGGTGTGTTATCGTGTGGCCAGCAGTAGGACTACTCGACAGATCACAAG
>NW_013874239.1:0-306 GCF_000517525.1 Limulus polyphemus
GGGTGCTATTATCACAGGCGATCTCCGTTATGACTTTTGGATAAGGACCGGAAAGTGCTAAATTTTTTGTTTTATTTAAGTAGAGTTTTGAATTTATATTAAGTTCATCATTGTTTTATAGTGCTGATCTTGATCGCCTATTGGCAATTAATGTAATGGATATAATAGTTTTGAAGATATACCTCTTATTATGTATATTTATATATATATATATATATATATATAATTATTATATATCACTGATGATAGTCTGTGTAGAAATTATAATTTATGGGCCAGCTTTGTCTGAAAAAAAAACGTTTATAT
>NW_013874240.1:0-307 GCF_000517525.1 Limulus polyphemus
GTTTCGGGTGGGATTAAGCATGACTGTATTTATTTAACATTGTGATCCAGTTTTCTGGTAGGATTAAACATGGGTGTATTTATTTAACATTGTTATCCTGTTTCGGGTAGGATTAAGCATGAATGTATTTATTTAACATTGTGATCTTGTTTCGGGTAGGATTAAGCATGAATGTATTCACATAACATTGTGATCCTGTTTCGGGTAGGATTAAACATAAGTGTATTTATTTAACATTGTGATCCTGTTTCGGGTAGGATTAAGCATGAATGTCTTTACTTAATATTGTGATCCTGTTTCGTGTAGG
>NW_013874241.1:0-304 GCF_000517525.1 Limulus polyphemus
GTGTACTGTCAATAAGAAGACACAAGATTTAGCAATACTGTGTACTATCAATAAGAAGACACACGATTTAGAAATACTGTGTACTGTCAATAAAAACAAAAGATTTAACGATACTGTGTACTGTCAATAAGAAGACACAAGATTTAACGATACAGTGTACTGTCAATAAGAAGACACAAGATTTAACGATACTGTGTACTATCAATAAGAAGACACAAGTATTAACTATACTGTGTACTGTACAATAAGAAACACAAGATTTAACAATAATATGTCCTGTCAATAAGAAGACACAAGATTTAAC
>NW_013874242.1:0-307 GCF_000517525.1 Limulus polyphemus
ATAACAAGCCACAAGATTTAACGATACTGTGTACTGTCAGTAAAAAGACATAAGATTTAACAATACTGAGTCCTGTCAATAAGAAAATACAGGATTTATCAATACTGTGTACTGTCAATAAGAAGACACAAGATTTAACGATACAGTGAACTGTCAATAAGAAGATACAAGATTTAACAATACTGCGTCCTGTCAATAAGAATATACAGGATTTATCAATACTGTCTACTGTCAACAAGAAGACACAAAATTTAACAATACTGTGTCCTGTCAATAAGAAGATACAGTATTTATCAGTACTGTGTAC
>NW_013874243.1:0-307 GCF_000517525.1 Limulus polyphemus
CATTCAAGAAAAATATTATATCTCGTGAAAAGTGAAAAATAAAAACGTAGACATTTGCTAACACGAAATAAAAATAATCCAATAGCTGGAGTTTATTTTATAAGAAGGAGTAATGGCCTTTTATATGTGGGGATGTTTTTTAATATTCTTACTTTGAAAGCTCTACTTTCTTAACAATATAACTGAAGACAAGAAAAAAGAACAGTAAAATCCAACATAGCCTAAACTTCGATAACAGATTATAAACTAACCATTGGGAATTTTGATGAAAGGAGCTCCATTTTGAAAGTCTTTCACATAGGGCATC
>NW_013874244.1:0-307 GCF_000517525.1 Limulus polyphemus
CTGTCTATCTATGGGTAACACTGTGTACTTGTAATGTTTTATTATTGTGTACTATAGTTGTTCTGTCTATCTATGGGTAACACTGTGTACTTGTAATGTTTTATTATTGTGTACCATAGTTGTTCTGTCTTTCTATAGATAACGCTGTGTACTGGTGATGTTTTATTATTGTGTACTATAGTTGTTCTGTCTATCTATGGGTAACACTGCATACTTGTAATGTTTTATTATGGTGTACTATAGTTGTTCTGTCTATCTATGGGTTACACTGCATACTGGTAATGTTTTGTTATTGTGTACTATAGTT
>NW_013874245.1:0-305 GCF_000517525.1 Limulus polyphemus
CAGCCACTATCCATCTGTCTTAAAAGACCTACCAGCCACTATCCATTTGTATAAAAAGACCTACCAGCCACTATCCATCTGTATTAAAAGACCTACCAGCCACTATCCACCTATATTAAAAGACATACCAGCCACTATCCATCCAGTTGATCTTACAGTTAGTTATGTGATTTAGTAGAAGCTTGTAGACACAGTTCTTGTGATACTTTTGTGCAAGTTATTTTGTTTATAGATTGGAGGGAAGTTCCTATTTTAACTACATTCAACCATTGTGTTCTTGGATTACTTCTGATGACAAGTTGCCT
>NW_013874246.1:0-302 GCF_000517525.1 Limulus polyphemus
CATTACAGATGTTGTCTTGTTAACAAATTTACCATTTAAACGACTTCATTACAGATGTTGTATTGTTAACACATTTACCATTTAAACCACTTCATTACAGATGTTTTATTGTGAACACATTTACCATTTAAACCACTTCATTACAGATGTTGTATTGTTAACACATTTACCACTAAACCACTTCATTACAGATGTTGTATTGTAAACACATTTACCATTTAAACCACTTCATTACAGATGTTGTATTGTTAACACATTTTACAATTTAAACCACTTCATTACAGATGTTTTATTGGTAACAC
>NW_013874247.1:0-307 GCF_000517525.1 Limulus polyphemus
TCACAATCTTCACTACCGTCTTAATGATCATAGAGGCAGTTATATGGAACAATCCAAAAACGTATACTTGCAACTACAATATCACAATCTTCACTACCGTTTTAATGATCATAGAGGCAGTTATATGGAACAATCCAAAAACGTATACTTGCAACTACAATATCACAATCTTCACTACCGTCTTAATGACCATCGAGGCAGTTATATGGAACAATCCAAAAACGTACACTTGCAACTAAAATATCACAATTTTCACTACGTCTTAATGATCATAGAGGCAAGTATAGGGAACGATCCAAAAACGTAT
>NW_013874248.1:0-306 GCF_000517525.1 Limulus polyphemus
ATTTATTGGCGCTTTTAGAACGTTGATTAAACAGCAGGAATTCTAAGATGTTTCAAAACCATAGGTTTACACACACACACAAAAACAGTTGTGTTTCTTTGTTTGTAATTAAGCAGAAAGATACACAATAAACCAAATGATACTGCTACTTTAAAACGTTGAGACGTATAATACTGCCACTTTAAAACGTTGATACTTATAATACTGCCACCTTAAAACGTTGATACTTATAATACTGCCACTTTAAAACGTTGAGACGTATACTACCACTTTAAAACGTTGATACTTATCATACTACCACTTTAA
>NW_013874249.1:0-307 GCF_000517525.1 Limulus polyphemus
TATCTATAACTCACTATTAAACATAAAATCCTTGAAAACATTACAGTTGTATTTAATATTCAATTAATACTTTTTATCTATAACTCACAATTAAAGACAACATTCTTGAAAATAATACAGTTGTATTTAACTTTCAAGTAATGCTTTTTATCTATAACTCACAATTAACCACAACATTCTTGAAAATAATACTGTTGTATTTAACTTTCTAATAATACTTTTTATCTATAACTCACAATTAAACACATCATTCTTGAAAATAATACATTTGCAATTAACTTTCAATTAATGCTTTTTATTCTATAAC
>NW_013874250.1:0-304 GCF_000517525.1 Limulus polyphemus
ATAATACTAAGTAGAAACTATTTGTATCTTATTGTATGTTTTGTGGTTGTAATTAATTAGTTTCTAATTAATTGTGGGAATCTTGTGCAATTCAGTGTGAAAACAATTATTAATCATTTTATAGGTCATTTTGAAATGTGATTGTTCCAATTGCTGTAGAATTTGTAACTCACACTTCCCAGTAATCAACAGAGGAGATAACATAGTAGAATAAGAATAATGAGACGTGTTTACACTCAAGTTTCCCAGTAACTAACAGTGAAGATAATGTTGCAGGTTAAGAATAGTGAGACGTGTTTACACT
>NW_013874251.1:0-305 GCF_000517525.1 Limulus polyphemus
AATTCACTTTGAAATTTACTAATCTTTTCCATTTGTATTTCATGCTGATACTGTACTCTCTCTCCTTGTTCTTCTTGCCACTGTTGCTGACTTTCCTGTAACTGTTGGATACTTTCTTCCTGTTTCCTTTCTTGTTCCAGTTGCCACTGGTGCTGGTTTTTGCCACTGCTGTTGTCTCTCTTCTTGTTTATTTCCTATCTTCTCCAACCAATGCTGTAGTCTCTGTTCTTGTATATTTTCTTTCTCCTCCAACCACTGCTGTAGTCTCTCTTCTTGTTTCTTTTCTTTCTCCTTCAACCACTGCT
>NW_013874252.1:0-307 GCF_000517525.1 Limulus polyphemus
ATAGGCGAATAATGTTTGGTATTGGCTAATGGTTAGATGATTAATGGTAGATATTGGCTAAAGGTTCATAAACAATGTTTGGTATTGACTAATGTTTAGACAAACAATGTTTGTTACTGGCTAATGGTCAGATGAACAATGTTTGGTATTGGCTAATGGTTAGATGAACAATGTTTGGTATTGGCTAAGGGTTAGATGTAACAATGTTTGGTATTGGCTAATGGTTAGATGAACAATTTTTGGTATTGACTAATGGTTAGATGAACAATGTTTGGTATTGACTAATGGTTAGATGAACAATGTTAGG
>NW_013874253.1:0-306 GCF_000517525.1 Limulus polyphemus
TACCCCTATTTTGGAAAGACAGTATGCAATACTGTTTGACCCCTATTTTGGAAAGACAGTATGCAATACTGTTTGACCCCTATTTTGGAAAGACAGTATGCAATACTGTTTGACCCCTATTTTGGAAAGACAGTATGCAATACTATTTGACCCCTATTTTGGAAAGACAGTATGCAATACTATTTGACCCCTATTTTGGAAAGACAGTATGCAATACTATCTGACCCCTATGTTGGAAAGACGGTATGCAATACTATTTGACCCCTATGTTGGAAAGACGGTATTCAATACTGTTTGACCCCTATT
>NW_013874254.1:0-308 GCF_000517525.1 Limulus polyphemus
ACAGGTGAGAAGAAAATGTCACGCAACACTATTTTAAGTAATAACAGGTGAGAAGAAAATGTCATATAACATGATTTTAATTAATAACAGGTGAGAAGAAAATGTCATATAGCATGATTTTGCGTAATAACAGGTCAGAAGAAAATGTCACACAACACTATTTTAAGTACTAACAGGTGAGAACAAAATGTCACGCAACACTATTTTAAGTACTAACAGGTGTAAAGAAAATGTCACATCACACTTTTTTAAGTAATAACAGGTGAGAAGAAAATGTTACACAACATGATTTTAAGTAATAACAGGTG
>NW_013874255.1:0-307 GCF_000517525.1 Limulus polyphemus
CATACGAAAACAATATTTTCTTCTTCCTGTATAAATTAATGTCACTATATTCAACCATTATACGTTGTGCTTTCATAAGAAAACAATATTTTCTTCTTCCTGTATAATCTAATGTCATTATATTCAACCATTATACGTTGTGCTTTCATACGAAAACAAGATTTTCTTCTTCCTGTATAAATTAATGTCACTATACCAAACCATTATACGTTGTGCTTTCATACGAAAACAATGAGAACAAAATTATCCTCTTCCTGTAACCTTATAAGATTTAAGTAACAATGATAATGATAAACAAGACCATTTC
>NW_013874256.1:0-307 GCF_000517525.1 Limulus polyphemus
CTGTGTACTGTCAATAAGAAGACACAAGATTTAACAATACTGTGTACTCTCAATAAGAAGACACAAGATTTAACGATACTGTGTACTGTCAATAAAAAGACACAAGATTTAACAATACTGTGTTCTGTCAATAAGAAGACACAAGATTCAACGATACTGTGAACTGTCAATAAGAAGACACGAGATATAACGATACTGTGTGCTGTCAATAAGAAGACACAATATTCAACGATAATGTGTGCTGTCAGTAAGAAAACACAAGATTAAACAATAATGTGTCCTGTCAATAAGAAGACACAAGATATTT
>NW_013874257.1:0-306 GCF_000517525.1 Limulus polyphemus
CTCTCATCAACCTTGGCACTTAGTGTTTTCTAACTACTGACAGTATGAGTGTTCTCATCAACCTTGGCACTTAGTGTTTTCTAACTACTGTCAGTATTAGTTCTCTCATCAACCTTGGCACTTAGTGTTTTCTAACAACTGACAGTATGAGTGCTCTCATCAACCTTAGCACTTAGTGTTTTCTAACTGCTGTCAGTATGAGTGCTCTCATCAACCTTAGCACTTAGTGTTTTCTAACTGCTGTCAGTATGAGTGCTCTCATCAACCTTAGCACTTAGTGTTTTCTAACTGCTGTCAGTATTAGTT
>NW_013874258.1:0-307 GCF_000517525.1 Limulus polyphemus
TTTATAGGATGTTCTTGCATGTTACATATACCCACCACGTTGTGTCTACATGTCACATACGTCTTTTATATGATGTTCTTGCATGTTACATATATCCACCATGTTGTGTCTGCACGTCACATACGTCTTTTATAGGATGTTCCTGCATGCTACGTATACCCACCATGTTGTTTGTGTCTGCACGTCACATACGTTTTTCATAGGATGTTCCTGCATGTTATGTACAAACACCAGATAGTCTACATGTTTATATATATATATATATATATTCAGGGTTTGCCTTCATATTCCTAACAGATTTCATTTT
>NW_013874259.1:0-307 GCF_000517525.1 Limulus polyphemus
GTGCGAGATTATGATGACTTTGATTGATCAATCTTTTTATGGTACGACATCTGTGCGAGATTATGATAACTTTGATTGGTCAATCTTTTTATGGTACATCTGTGCGAGATTATGATAACTTTGATTGGTCAATCTTTTTATGGTACGACATCTGTGCGAGATTATGATAACTTTGATTGGTCAATCTTTTTATGGTACGATATCTGTGCGAGATTATGATAACTTTGATTGGTCAATCTTTTTATGGTACGACATTTGTGCGAGATTATGATAACTTTGATTGGTCAATCTTTTTATGGTACGACAT
>NW_013874260.1:0-307 GCF_000517525.1 Limulus polyphemus
GACACTTATAAATGTGAACAAAATTTAGTGGAGGAGTACTAAAAGTCAGTTATAACAGTCGAAAAAATGTAGTTGAAGACGGACTAAAAAGACCGTCATTAAAAAAAACAAAATCTTTCGGAGGAAGGACTAAAATACCGTTATCAATATCGATAAAATCTAGTTTAAGAAGGATTAAAAAGAACATTATAAAAGTTATTAAAATATAGTATAAGAAAGGCTCAAATGACCGTTATCAAAGTCGAAAACATCTAGTTTAAGAAGGATTAAAAACACCATTATAAAAGTTATTAAAATATAGTTTAAG
>NW_013874261.1:0-306 GCF_000517525.1 Limulus polyphemus
GAGTTTTACCTTCCTACTGTTTGTTTTAAAGGAGTTATGGAACGTTTTGCGTTTTGTACCAGTACGTCGTTCCATTTGGACGGATCATCTCCAAATTTTGTATGAACGTTCGTTGCATACTTGCGTATTAACATGCAAAATTCTAGCCTTCTATTGTCATTTCTGCGACTTTTGTGGTCGTTTTATTTTACTCTTTTATTGGCTTTTCTGAAAGCGTATGTGTACTGCAGTGAAGCTTTTGGTTACTAATTGTTTTTCGATTTCTTGTTACCAGAGGGTCCTAAATTGATGATTCTTCGCCAAATT
>NW_013874262.1:0-306 GCF_000517525.1 Limulus polyphemus
CCCCCCTCCCCCCGAAGGCCACAGAACTCTATGTGTTTATAATTCCAATGATCAGAATTGGTCGTTTCATGAAATATTGAGGCAATACTTGTACAAATCAGTTTCCACTAGACAAATTACTAACCGATCATTTACAAACTGGATATTTTAAACGGCAGCTATGAATGAACCTCTTATATTGTTGTTTGTAGTTAAGCGCATAGCTACACAATGGGCTATCTGTACTATGCCCACCACGGGTATCGAAACCCGGTTTCTAGCGTTGTCAGTCCGCAGACATACCTCTGTGCCATTGGGGGGGGGGTC
>NW_013874263.1:0-306 GCF_000517525.1 Limulus polyphemus
CACTCACTATTTAGTATTCCACACTACAGTACTCCGGTAAGTTGTGGTTTACTGACTTTCAACAATCTCCACTCACTATTCAGTATTCCACACTACAGTACTCCGGTAAGTTGTAGTTTATTGACAATCTCCACTCACTAATCAGTATTCCATACTACAGTACTCCGGTAAGTTGTGGTTTACTGACTTTCAACAATCACCACTCACTATTTAGTATTCCACACTACAGTACTCCGGTAAGTTGTAGTTTATTGACAATCTCCACTCACTAATCAGTATTCCACACTACAGTACTCCGGTAAGTTG
>NW_013874264.1:0-306 GCF_000517525.1 Limulus polyphemus
CTGTTGAGATTCGGTAACCTAGAGTATAGGAAAAAAAAACTTGAACCGTAATAATCCTAAATATTTACAAATGAGCCTTATTTTTTATTGCCTACGCACAGGATAAGGCCACGAAGCGTGGGAAAAATAATCTTATGTTACGTTGGGAACGGGATCAAGCCACAAATATTGCTTAAACCAAACAGGAGGGAGTCCTCAATAGCCGGGGCACTTGAAATTATTTTAGGCAGGATTAAAGTAAATTAATCTATGAGACATTTTACCCCTTTTTATTAGCTATATTTTTGTGCGCCAGCAATACCAAGC
>NW_013874265.1:0-307 GCF_000517525.1 Limulus polyphemus
AATAAGAAGACACAAGATTTAACGATACTATGTACTGTCAATAATAAGACACAAGATTTAACGATTCTGTGTACTATCTATAAAAGACACAAGATTTAACGATACTGTGTACTGTCAATAAGAAGACACAAGTATTTAACGATACTGTGTACTGTCAATAAGAAGACACAAGATTTAACAAACTGTGTACTGTCAATAAGAAGACACAAGATTTAACGCTACTGTGTACTATCTATAAAAAGACACAAGATTTAACGATACTGTGTACTGTCAATAAGAAGACACAAGATTTAACGATACTGTGTAC
>NW_013874266.1:0-307 GCF_000517525.1 Limulus polyphemus
ACAATCTTATACTGTAATTTACTCTAATAGAGAATAAGAACAAGCTATACTCAGCACTACAGTCTTATACTGTAATTTACTCGTTGTGTTCAAAGTACAAAAGTGTAAAAGACTGGAAACCATTCAGTAAAATGGCACTATAAAACACAAAGCACTTGCGATTAGTTTCTCTTTATGTTCTGTGTTATGATAATAATAACATACAAAAGGATTTTAACATATTATCAGTCTTCCATATCCCGATATGAAATTCACCCTTAAAAACAGTAGAAGATTAACAGCCGAAACGTAGAATATAAACTAACTG
>NW_013874267.1:0-307 GCF_000517525.1 Limulus polyphemus
GAGGATTCGGTGTATAGATCTGCCTTCCCCCACATGTTACTCCTGAGGGGCCCCTATTTCTTCTATTTCTTTCCCGTGCGTTGAAGGGACACGTCTGCTAGTGTCAAGTATGAGTTAAAATGTTCAACGTATATGATGAGTGTTTAATTAAACAGATATATCTGATATTTTGAAACCTGTGGGGCCCCTATTTCTTCTATTTCTTTCCCGTGCGTTGAAGAGACACGTCAGCTAGTGTCAAGTATGAGTTAAAATGTTCAACGTATATGATGAGTGTTTAATTAAACAGATATATCTGATATTTTGA
>NW_013874268.1:0-307 GCF_000517525.1 Limulus polyphemus
GTAGAGTTGTTGTACCAAATAACGTTAAGAATGATTATGTTGGTTATAAATTTGGTAACTATAGTTATACCTAGGTGTTCATGGAGTAGGTGTGCCAAGTTAGGCTAAAGATGAGTATGGTGGTTATAAATTCGATAACTATAGTTAACCTTGGTGTTCATGGAGTAGTTGTACCAAGTAAGGCTAAAGATGAGTATGGTGGTTATAAATTCGGTAACTATAGTTACACCTAGGTGTTTGTGGAGTAGTTGTACCAAGTAAGGCAAAAGGAGAGTATGGTGGTTATAAATTCGGTAACTAGAGTTAC
>NW_013874269.1:0-307 GCF_000517525.1 Limulus polyphemus
GAATAGAGAGTTTTATCCCCTGATGAACTTTTGAGATTTCTCTTGCTTCTAAATCCAACACTTTCTCATCTGAATCATCTTTACAGCCAAGTAAATACTCTTGCTTCTTTCCTATTCATCTTTAGAGTCAGAATGAGAATAGAGAGTTTTATCCCCCTGATGAACTGTTTGAGATTTCTCTTGCTTCTAAATCCAACACTTTCTCATCTGAATCATCTTTACAGCCAAGTAAATACTCTTGCTTCTTTCCTCTTCATCTTTAGAGTCAGAATGAGAATAGAGAGTTTTATCCCCCTGATGAACTGTT
>NW_013874270.1:0-307 GCF_000517525.1 Limulus polyphemus
TGTTCCTATGTGTGGGGGTTTATTCTCACTTTGTTTTCAGGTGTTCGTGTTTGGAGGGTATTTTCACTTTGTTTTTCAGGTGTTTGTGTGTGTGGATTTGTTCTAACTTTGTTTTTCAGGTGTTCCTATGTGTGGGGGTTTATTCTCACTTTGTTTTCAGGTGTTCGTGTTTGGGGGGGGGGTATTTTCACTTTGTTTTTCAGGTGTTCGTGTGTGTGAATTTGTTCTAACTTTGTTTTTCAGGTGTTCCTATGTGTGGGGGTTTATTCTCACTTTGTTTTCGGGTGTTTGGGGGGGGTATTTTCAC
>NW_013874271.1:0-306 GCF_000517525.1 Limulus polyphemus
AAGAAGTTAACACACAGAAAATTTTAGCACTGAACAATGTGTATTATCAGTATTCTTAAGAAGTTTATCACACAGAAAAGTTTAGCACTAAACAATGTGTATTATCAGTATTCTTAAGAAGTTTATCACACAGAAAAGTTTAGCACTAAACAATGTGTATAATCAGTACCCGTAAGAAGTTAACACACAGAAACGTTTAGCACTGAACAATATGGATTATCAGTATTCTTAAGAAGTTTATCACACAGAAAAGTTTAGCACTAAACAATGTGTATTATCAGTATTCTTAAGAAGTTTATCACACAG
>NW_013874272.1:0-342 GCF_000517525.1 Limulus polyphemus
AATGTCAGTTGTATGTAGGCTTTAACTATTCAAACCTATGTCTCTGTTAAGTGGTTAAGGAGTGTAATCTAAGTAATTCGTAGAGGCCCTCCAGTGGCACAGCGGTATGTCTGCGGACTTACAACGTTAGAAACCGGGTTTCGATACCCGTGGTGGGCTGAGTACAGATAGCCCTTGAGTAGCTTTGTGCATAATTAACAAAACAAACAATTCGTAGAGGCCCTCCAGTGGCACAGCGGTATGTCTGCGATCTTACAACGTTAGAAACCGGGTTTCGATACCCGTGGTGGGCTGAGTACAGATAGCCCTTGAGTAGCTTTGTGCATAATTAACAAAACAAAC
>NW_013874273.1:0-297 GCF_000517525.1 Limulus polyphemus
CTACATTTAAATTTAATTAAACTACTTTATTATCTGATTTTAATTTTATATAAGTCTTAAGCTCTTAAGTTTATAAGGCAATAATAAAAAGAATTCCTGAATTTCCCCTAGTGTGAGAATTATGCCATTTTCTCTCTAGGCATTCCTCACTCCAAGAAGTACAAAATTTAGCATAACTAACTCATTATAATGTCCTCATCGCTCAGGCAAAGCATAACTTTCATAGCCTTCAATCTTGTTTGGTTACAGAGCCATCAAATAGAAAATCAGACCCCTCTTGCCACACCCACCTGTCAC
>NW_013874274.1:0-376 GCF_000517525.1 Limulus polyphemus
ATATGGTTTAGCTATCACTTTTTATAATTAGTTTTTGTTCTACGTGTTTTGTCTCTCTCTATATTCTGAACGGTATTTATATTAGCTATTTAGGACAACAATTATTGCTATGGTGCAGAAATTAACGATATCAAACACCAGAAGAAGGATTCTAATTGTATTTGAAACAAAACATTAGGGACAGCCTTTTCAGATTTTGTCACACTAAATTCTTTTAGTAGTGGATGGGATATTTCAAGATTTAGAAAATGCATGAGGTTATTTATCTTGACAAATAATTGTGTGTTCTACGTGATTCTCAACATCACCCTGATTTCGCAAATTTCCAATTAGATGTTGAGTTGATTGTATCTTATGTGTGTTTCTCCAGTCATAG
>NW_013874275.1:0-307 GCF_000517525.1 Limulus polyphemus
AAACTCCATCCCAAGAAATGTCATTTGTTTCAGAAAGAGGTGCTTTACTTTTGCCACATTGTAACTGAGAATGGTGTGCAAACTGATCCTGATAAGGTGAAAGCAGTGCGTGACTGGCCAACACCAGACAATGTGGGAGAGTTAAGAAGTTTCTTGGGACTCTATACTTATTACCGGAAGTTTGTGAAGGACTTTGCAACTATAGCTGCTACACTACATGATTTGACTAAAAAGGCCAGAAGTTTGAATGGACAGTTTCTTGCCAGCATTCTTTCAAGACGTTGAAGGAAAAATTGGCCTCATCTCC
>NW_013874276.1:0-306 GCF_000517525.1 Limulus polyphemus
ATCCAAAAGAATTATTTGGAACAAACAACTAAATTACCAAGACGTACAGGTGAATACTGGATTAGTGAAGGAATCATCCTATAGGACAAACTTCCAATTCATACAGACGTGACTTTTATGAAATATATATAAATATATATATATAATAGTACATGAACTTCAGTCCTTACAGATAAGACGGATTTCCTTTAGTTCATCCAAGATGGGATCACTTTTCACAATACATACACGTTTCTCTAGGATCAGAATTGGTGTAACTTTTTTTTCTTCATAACTTTCTTCTGAACAGTTTTCTCTGCCAATTTT
>NW_013874277.1:0-508 GCF_000517525.1 Limulus polyphemus
TAAAATAATGTTTGGTATTGGCTAATGGTTAGATGAACAATGTTTGGTAATGACTAATGGTTAGATGAACAATGTTAGGTATTGGCTAAGGGTTAGATGAACAGTGTTTGGTATTGCCTAATGGTTAGATGAACAATGTTGTTCATCTAACCCTTAGCCAATACCTAACATTGTTCATCTAACCATTAGTCAATACCAAACATTATTTATTTAACCATTAGCAAATACCAAACATTGTTCATCTCACCATTAGCCAATACCAAACATTTTTCATCTAACCATTAGCCAGTAACAAACATTGTTTATCAAATCATTAGCCAATACCAAACATTGTTCATCTCACCCTTAGCCAATACCGAACATTCTTACGATTTTATGAGAAACATTATTTATCTAACCATTAGCCAATACCAAACAATATTTATCTAACCATTAGCAAATACCAAGTTTGGTATTGCCTAATGGGTTAGATGAACAATGTTTGGCATTCGCTAATGTTTAATGAAAA
>NW_013874278.1:0-774 GCF_000517525.1 Limulus polyphemus
AATAAAAGGATCTCTATTTTGAAAGTCTTACATCAAGGGCATCTTTGTATTGAAATATGAACAAAAAAATTTTTTTCAAAATTTGGGAAAAAACATCGGCTATAGCCTTTGGTTTTTGGTGAAAATATGAATTTTTTTGGAAAATGGAAAAAAGTGCTTTTTTGACGCAAAATTAGTAGAAAAATATCCTATATTGCTTATTTCGTCGAAATCTAGAAAATTGAGACATTATAGCATTGACGAAAAATATTATATCACTATAAAAGCTAAAAAAAATTGACCTTTTGCTAACACAGAGTAAAAACAAATCAAATAAACTCCATCTTTTGGATTGTTTTTACTCTAAGAAGACGTCATGGCCTTTTATATGTTGGAATTTTGTTTGAATGATAATATTCTTAAAGCTGTTGTTGTTTTTTTGTCTTCAATTATAAACAACATTGAAATCGACACTAACCGAAATTTTGATCAGAGATTATGAAATAACTATTGGGAATTTTAATAAAAGGATCTCTGTTTTGAAAGTCTTACATCTTCATATTTCAATACAAAGATGCCCTTTTTTTTCCCAAATTTTGAAAAAAATTGTTTTTCTGTCTCAATTTTCCAGATTCCGACGAAATAACCACTATAGGATATTTTTCTATTAATTTTGCGTCAAAAAAACCTTTTTTCCATTTTCCAAAAAAATTCATATTTTCACCAAAAACTAAAGGCTATAGCCCATGTTATAGCATTGACGAAAAATATTATATCACTAATAAAAGCTAAAAA
>NW_013874279.1:0-307 GCF_000517525.1 Limulus polyphemus
TCCTTCCTCAAATATTTCGACGTATTTCACAAAATTTATGTTGCCAACGCACTCCACTAAGCTCGATCTCCCACCAACCCAAACAGCTCCCCAAAACATCACGCTGAAACCACCATGCTTCACAGTTGGCTGCAATCTGTTGAGCCAAAACTCTTGGTGAGGCATTCTCCAGACCAATATCCTTCCACTGTCTGAAAATTGAGCGAATCTTGATTCGTCTGAAAACAATACGGTCTTCCAAAAGTCCAGAGGCTGGCTCATCATATCACTTGCCCACTTCTTTCGTCTGACTATGTTGGCAGGTCTT
>NW_013874280.1:0-307 GCF_000517525.1 Limulus polyphemus
TGAAAACCTGAATACTCCTTCCAAGTATTCCACGTGAAATGTTATAAGTCAGAATTCTTGTTTGAAAACCTGAATACTCTTTCCAAGTATTCCACGTGAAATGTTATAAGTCAGGATTCTTGTGTGAAAACCTGAATACTCCTTCCAAGTATTCCACGTGAATTGTTATAAGTCAGAATTCTGTGTGAAAACCTGAATACTCTTTCCAAGTATTCCATGTGAAATGTTATAAGTCAGAATTCTGTGTGAAAACCTGAATACTCCTTCCAAGTATTCCACGTGAAATGTTATAAGTCAGAATTCTGTG
>NW_013874281.1:0-453 GCF_000517525.1 Limulus polyphemus
TTTTGATAACTCAATATGGCAGTAACACATCAATTAACATAATAGTTGTTAACTTTCTTTTTGATAACTCAATACGGCAGTAACACATCAATTAACATAATAGGTGTTAACTCTCTTTTTGATAACTCAATATGGCAGTAATACATCAATTAACATAATAGCTGTTAACTCTCTTTTTGATAACTCAATATGGCAGTAACACATCAATTAACATAATAGTTGTTAACTCTCTTCTTGATAACTCAATATGGCAGTAACACATCAATTAACATAATAGTTGTTAACTCTCTTCTTGATAACTCAATACGCAGTAACACATCAATTAACATAATAGTTGTTAACTCTCTTTTTGATAACTCAATATGGCAGCAACACATCAATTACCATAATAGTTGTTAACTCTCTTTTTGATAACTCAATATGGCAGTAACACATCAATTAACATAATAGTTG
>NW_013874282.1:0-305 GCF_000517525.1 Limulus polyphemus
AAATAGCAGTAAAAATGAAACTTAGATGACTGGTGCGCGTAAATAGCGGTTAAAATGAAACTTAGATGACTGATGCACGTAAATAGCGGTAAAAATGAAACTTAGATGACTGGTGCGTTTAAATAGCAGTAAAAATGAAACTTAGATGACTGGTGCGTGTAAATAGCGGTAAAAATGAAACTTAGATGACTGGAGCGCGTAAATAGTGGTAAAAATGAAACTTAGATGACTGGTGCATGTAAATAGCGGTAAAAATGAAACTTCGATGACTGGTGCGTGTAAATAGCGGTAAAAATGAAACTTCG
>NW_013874283.1:0-641 GCF_000517525.1 Limulus polyphemus
GTATTAAGTTTAATTCAAAAAAGCACTTTTTTCCATTTGCTAAAGAAATTCATATTTTCACCAAAAACCAAAGGCTACAGCCTATGTTTTTTCGCACATTTTGAAAAAAAATGTTTTTCCTCATACTTCAATACAAAGATGCCTTTGGTGTAAGACTTTTAAAATGGACATCCTTTCATCAAAATTCCCAATAGTTGTTCCATAATCTGTTAACAAAATTTCGGCAAGCTTTTATTTTACTGTTGTTGTTTTTATGGCCTTTTAGATGTTGGGATTGTGTTTGAATGATATTATTTTTCAAGTTCTTCTTTGTTTACAATATTAATAAAAACAAGACGTCTTCTTATAGAATAAACTCAGCTTCTGGATTGCTTTCATTCTGGGTTAGCGAAAGTTTAATTTTTTATCTCTGCACGGGTTTGTTTGTTTGTTTGAAATTAAGCACAGAACTACACAATAGGCTATCTGTGCTCTGCCCACCACGGATATCGAAACTCGGATTCTAGCGTTGTAAGTCCGTAGACATACCGCTGTGCTATTGGAGGGCCTCTTCACGGGACATAATATTTTTCGTCAATGTTATAATGTCTCAATTTTAAATTTTCCGACGAAATAAGCACTATCCGATATTTGTGTATTAC
>NW_013874284.1:0-306 GCF_000517525.1 Limulus polyphemus
GTCAACGTAAGTTCAAGTAGTGTTAATCTACTTTATTCTTAGAATATCTTGTTGTACTGCATTTTGCACTTACATAAAATTTATCTATTAACAATATAACCTAATTTATTTAAGGAAAATGTCTAGTGTATATTTTTTTTCTTAAGAATTAAACAATTCGTACAATGTTCCAATTCTCGAAGCAGTTTCGACGTTTGGAGTCAATCGTGGTGAGACTCAGGAGCTGGTGTATTCCAGATACCTGTTATATATTTAATTTTAATTGGGAGGGTAATGTTTTTTCCTCTTCGTTCTGGGACGAGTAAC
>NW_013874285.1:0-361 GCF_000517525.1 Limulus polyphemus
CTGATTCTCTTTCCTCGGTGTCGGCGAACCACACAAAAATTGTGGCACCATGAATGTTACCTCGAGAAAAATATGATACACTTTAGCACAAAGTGGTCTCCGTGGATGTTAGCTGCTGAGAAAGAGTACCAGAGGCTGAAATGGGCAACAGATCAAAAATAGTCGAATGAGAAAAGTTAGAGATATGTGTTCTTTACAGATGGATCCCAATTCGACAGTTGTTCGATGGTGAAGAAGAAATGGATATCATATTCGATGCATAACAACTCTAGTGAAGTACAGTGGAGGTCCAGTACAATAATTCTAGCTGATTCTCTTTCTTCGGTGTTGGTGAACCACACAAAAATTGTGGCACCATGAA
>NW_013874286.1:0-307 GCF_000517525.1 Limulus polyphemus
TTAGCAACCATAATATTCACTAAACATCTTGGCCCGGCATGGCCACGTGGTTAAGGCACTCGACTCGCAATCTGAGGATCGCGGGTTCGAATCCCCGTCACACCAAACATGCTCGCCCTTTTAGCCGTGGGGGCGTTATAAAGTGACGGTTAATCCCACTATTCGTTGGTAAAAGAGTAGCCCAAGAGTTGGCGGTGGGTGATGATGACTAGCTGCCTTCCCTCTAGTCTTACACTGCTAAATTAGGGACGGCTAGCGCAGATAGCCCTCGTGTGGCTTTGCGCGAAATTCAAAACAAACAAACAAA
>NW_013874287.1:0-393 GCF_000517525.1 Limulus polyphemus
ATCAAACAAGTTAACTATATCTTACTCGGTAATCAAATCAGCCTCGATTACAAATCAAATCCCTCTGTGAGTGACTAGCGTTGTTGTTTTTTTTATGTATATTCACATACACAAACGACCCTAGATATGTCTGTAGCTTCTTTCGGCACTAAAGAAAACAACTGTAACAACGATAGATGTGTTTGTATCTGCTCTCGGCACTAAAGACTACAACTGTAACAACGATAAATATGTTTGTATCTGCTCTCGGCACTAAAGACTACAACTGTAACAACGATAAATATGTTTGTATCTGTCTAGGCACTAAAGAATACAACTGTAACAACGATAGATATGTTTGTATCTGCTCTAGACACTAAAGACTACAACTGTAACAACGACATATATGTTTGT
>NW_013874288.1:0-307 GCF_000517525.1 Limulus polyphemus
TGGAGTGAGTAGGTTGAGCCATGTTGTTGTTGTTGTTTCTCCACAAGACATGGATGTGGTATTCAGTTTTTGGATTCAACTGATGGTCAAGAAGCACCTACAGAATATGGTGGAAAGAGTAGGTTGAGCCATGGTGTTGTTGTTGTTTCTCCATAGGACATGGATGTGGTATTCAGTTTTTGGATTCAACTGATGGTCAAGAAGCACCTACAGAATATGGTGGAGTGAGTAGGTTGAGCCATGTTGTTGTTGTTGTTTCTCCACAGGACATGGATGTGGTATTCAGTTTTTGGATTCAACTGATGGT
>NW_013874289.1:0-307 GCF_000517525.1 Limulus polyphemus
AAAGTGATTATAAATTCAATAACTAGAGTTACACATAGGTGTTGTGGAGTTGTTGTAAAAAATAACGCTAACGATGAGTATGGGGTTTCACATTCAGTAACTAGAGTTACACCTAGGTGTTCATGGAGTAGTTGTGTGAAGTAAGGCTAAAGATGAGTATGGTGGTTATAAATTCGGTAACTAGAGTTACACCTAGGTATTCGTTTAGTTTTTGTACCAAATAACGCTACACATGAGTATGGGGTTACACATTCAGTAACAAGAGTTACACCTAGGTGTTCATTGAGTAGTTGTTTCAAGTAAGGCC
>NW_013874290.1:0-307 GCF_000517525.1 Limulus polyphemus
ACTTGGAAACGTGTCTTTTATTAAACACTTTTACTTGGAAACGTGTGTATTTTATCAAACAATTTTACTTGGAAACGTGTATTTTATTAAACATTTTTACTTGGAAACGTGTGTATTCTATATCATTTATAACAAAGAAAAAAATTTATGCAATATTTTGTGTATTATCATTTTTATGTAAAAATTTTTTGTAAGGTTTTGGTTCTTCATTTTCATTTGTTTTTCGTCTTTTATTATTTCTTAAAATACTGTTACGTCTCCGTTTGTTAGTTAATTTTCCGTAAATTCGTTCCGACGAAACTTTACC
>NW_013874291.1:0-307 GCF_000517525.1 Limulus polyphemus
GTTATAAAAAGTTTTTATTTTTAGATATGCATATATAAATATATCATTGTAAGTGTTTAATAATAAAATTATTTACCATATACATATACATTTCGTTGTGAATGTTTAACCAGAAGTTTTATTTACCATATATATATAGATAGATACATATCGATGTGAATGTTTACTCAAAAGTTTTTATTTACCATATATATATATATATCGATGTGAATTTTTAATCAGAAGTTTTTATTTACCATATATGTATATCTATCTATCTCTCTCTCTCTATATATATATCTAAA
The DNA here is from genome assembly GCF_000517525.1 of Limulus polyphemus. Taxonomy (NCBI): domain Eukaryota; kingdom Metazoa; phylum Arthropoda; class Merostomata; order Xiphosura; family Limulidae; genus Limulus; species Limulus polyphemus. The sequence continues at coordinate 285 of NW_013874291.1, forward strand.
ATATATCAATGTGAATGTTTAAT
>NW_013874292.1:0-307 GCF_000517525.1 Limulus polyphemus
CACATAGGTGTAACTCTAGTTACCGAATTTATAACCACCATACTCATCTTTAGCCTTACTTGGTATAACTACTCCATCAACACATAGGTTTAACTCTACTTACTGAATGTGTAACCCCATATTCATCTTTAGAGGTATTTGGTACAACAACTCCACGAATACCTAGGTGTAACTCTAGTTACATAAATTATAACCACCATACTCATCGGTAGCCTTACTTGGTACAACAACTCCACGAACACCTAGGTGTAACTCTAGTTACCGAATTTATAACCACCATACTCATCTTTAGCCTTACTTGGTACAA
>NW_013874293.1:0-307 GCF_000517525.1 Limulus polyphemus
ATGATTGTGTTTAATACCGGATTAATATGATTGGGTTTAATACCTGATTAATATGATTGTGTTTAATACCTGATTAATATGATTGTGTTTAATACCGGATTAATATGGTTGTGTTTAATACCGGATTAATATGATTGTGTTTAATACCGGATTAATATGGTTGTGTTTAATACCTGATTAATATGGTTGTGTTTAATACCGGATTAATATGATTGTGTTTAATACCTGATTAATATGGTTGTGTTTAATACCGGATTAATATGATTGTGTTTAATACCAGATTAATATGATTGTGTTTAATACCGAA
>NW_013874294.1:0-307 GCF_000517525.1 Limulus polyphemus
AATCTTATATGTTATCAAGTCAAAAGTTTGGCTGTTTAGAATCAAGATATAACATAATAGTGTGTATATGCTCAAAACCACATGGGAAAACTTAACCTTATAAAGTTGTACTGGAGGATAGTCTGTACCATCAACCTAGCTACTGAATAATAATAATAAAATGTATAACGTAGCTATCTGGCATGCATGTAAGCTTAAGCTAAACAATGTTGAACTAAAGTTAAGGTTCTCCTATTGTCCAAAGAAACAACAACACACAAGATGTTCTAAGAACCTTTCAATTTTTAGCATGTTCAATTTAAAGGAA
>NW_013874295.1:0-585 GCF_000517525.1 Limulus polyphemus
GGCTTACTGATAGATATTGTTTACAGGCTTACTGATAATATATTGTTTACAGGCTTACTGATAGATATTGTTTACAGGCTTACTGATAGGATATTGTTTACAGGCTTACTGATGATATATTGTTTACAGGGTTACTCATAAGATATTGTTTACAGGCTTACTGATGAGATATTGTTTACAGGCTTACTGATGAGATATTGTTTACAGGCTTACTGATGAGATATTGTTTACAGGCTTACTGATAAGATATTGTTTACAGGCTTACTGATAAGATATTGTTAACAGGCTTACTGATGAGATATTGTTTACAGGCTTACTGATAAGATATTGTTTACAGGCTTACTGATGAGATATTGTTTCCTCACTGTAGTTAATTATATGAATTAACATAGTATATAACTTGAGTCCCAGGCCATAAGTTCGTGAATGGGTTTCATGAAGGACTGTTATCGATAGTTAATTATATGAATTAACATAGTATATAACTTGAGTCCCAGGCCATAAGTTCGTGAATGGGTTTCATGAAGGACTGTTATCGATAGTTAATTATATGAATTAACATAGTATATAACTTGAGTCCCAGGC
>NW_013874296.1:0-306 GCF_000517525.1 Limulus polyphemus
ATGCTTCCCACGGTGCTTTCCCATCATATTCCTGTGGTTCCTTCGCACTGGATCACTCCTATTACTGACATTTATATCTGGGATGTGACTTCTAACGGGACTGAATATGTCTGCATTAGGGTTTAGCTGCGGGCTCTGTAAGGGGTTTGCCATTGTCTGGGGCTGATTAAGTCGATGGTCAATGTATCCTCCTTGTGTAACAGACAATAAATCGTCTCTTAATGTATCTAATTCGCTTTTAAATTTACTAATTTTTTCCATTTGTACTTCTTGCCACTGTTGTAGTCTCTCTTCTTGTTTCTTTTC
>NW_013874297.1:0-303 GCF_000517525.1 Limulus polyphemus
GGAAACGAGAAGCAGCAATTCAAACTACAGCATAGCAGACTTGATGGCAGCAATACAAGAACAGCAAAAGAAACAAGAAGAACGAGAAGAGAAATTACAACAGTTGTTAGAGGAAAAAGAAAAGAAACAAGAAGAGAGACAACAGCAGTTGCAAGAAAACCTGCAACAGTGGCAGCTCGAACAACAAAATAACGAGAAGAGAAATTACAGCAGTTGTTGGAGGAATAAGAAAAGAAACAAGAAGAACGAGAAGAGAAATTACAGCAGTTGTTGGAGGAATAAGAAAAGAAACAAGAAGAGAAA
>NW_013874298.1:0-307 GCF_000517525.1 Limulus polyphemus
ATTCATATATAGGTATACTAGCTGGAGTACCCGTCCCCCTGGACATTCATATATAGGTATACTAGCTGGAGTACCCGTCCTCTGGACGGAAGTTATGTAAATTCATGAGAGGTTATTTTAGGACATGAAAACTTGCTTCCCTTATACGTAACTGTAAAGAAACGCTCATAAAAACTGCAAAACATAAAATGTAAACCGCAAGGACCCACCAAACCTCGCCGCCACCAGTAGCACAGCGGGATGTCTGCGGACTTACAACGCTAGAAACTGGGTTTCGATTCCCGGGGTGGGCAAAGCACAGACAGCC
>NW_013874299.1:0-306 GCF_000517525.1 Limulus polyphemus
ACTGCATTTTGTCACTCCTCACTCCACCTATCATGTCAAACAGTTTTTAAAAACACTGAACTGCATTTTGTCACTCCTCACTCCACCTATCATGTCAAACTGAGTTTTTAAAAACACTGAACTGTATTTAACCAGTCATCACTCCACCTATCATGTCAAACCGAGTTTTTAAAAACACTGAACTGTATTTAACCAGTCATCACTCCACCTATCATGTCAAACCAAGTTTTTAAAAACACTGAACTGTATTTAACCAGTCATCACTCCACCTATCATGTCAAACAGTTTTTAAAAACACTGAACTGT
>NW_013874300.1:0-303 GCF_000517525.1 Limulus polyphemus
CACAACGTGACGTGACAATGTGTAGGTAATGAGTAATTGAACTGCAGTCAGAGAGAGACGTATTGTTGAAGTCGAGCTCGTGAGACGTGAATTATAGTTTGTTATAGCGCAACTGTTGAAGTTGAGTTTATCGTAAAGTTGTATTCGGAAAGAATAAACCAGTTTTATTTAAGAAAGGACTTGTGTCGCTAAAGTTTCGTGGGAACGAAGTTACAGAAAATTAATTAACAAACGGAGACGTAACAGTATTATGTATTTGATGTCAGAGTTATCAACAGTTATTTAACAGTTTAGCAACAGTTC
>NW_013874301.1:0-569 GCF_000517525.1 Limulus polyphemus
TATGTGAATAAATGACTTTTCAAATAACCATACATATTCTGTACAATCTATTATGCCAAGTCTTTTATTTTTTTTCCAGCTTCATCAATAATTTCCTGCAATCCGTATAAATTAATAATAGTGGGAAATTCATTATAGATTGGATTGACAGTTCAAAATTTGAACATCTTGTTTTATGGCATAATACTCAAGAGTAACTTAATAGTATCAGTGCTACATGATCCTGAAATTACTATATTACTATACGAATACGGTGTGAGTAAATAACATTTTAATGCACCATACATATACTGTTGTGTCGACTTATAATTTTAATTAAGTGATTTACCTCTTAAATATTAATTGTTTTCTATTCCATCCAAACGTTATTTGCTGTGCAAGTTTTAATGACATTAATATTTCCTAAAGCTTTTTTATATGAAAATATTGCAATCACATTATATAGTATTGTTGTAACGTGTTTTCTCATTGTCCACAAAATAATTATGAATTAGTGTTATTGAAAAAACAAACACCATCACTTTTGGATTTTTTTTTCAAACGTTATTGTCGAGTGTATTGTAACAAAA
>NW_013874302.1:0-307 GCF_000517525.1 Limulus polyphemus
CAATGTCTCTCTAGAACAAACATTTACTGCAATGTCTCTCTAGAACAAACATCAATTGCAATGTCTCTCTAGAACAAACATCAACTGCAATGTCTCTCGAGAACAAACATCTACTGCAATGTCTCTCTAGAACAAACATCAACTGCAATATCTCTCTAGAACAAACATCGACTGCAATGTCTCTCTAGAACAAACATTAATTGCAATGTCTCTCTAGAACAAACATCAACTGCAATGTCTCTCGAGAACAAACATCGACTGCAATGTCTCTCTAGAACAAACATCAACTGCAATGTCTCTGTAGAAC
>NW_013874303.1:0-547 GCF_000517525.1 Limulus polyphemus
CAACTAGTGTCATTGACCATACATCAGTAGATATGAAACAGAAACCACGTGACAACTAGTGTCATTGACCATACATCAGGATATCTGAAACAGAAACCACGTGACAACTAGTGTCATTGACCATACATCAGGAGATCTGCAACAGAAACCACGTGACAACTAGTGTCATTGACCATACATCAGGAGATCTGAAACAGAAACCACGTGACAACTAGTGTCATTGACCATACATCAGTAGATCTGAAACAGAAACCAGGTGACAACTAGTGTCATTGACCGTACATCAGGAGATCTGAAACAGAAACCCCCGTGACAACTAGTGTCATTGACCATACACCAGTAGATCTGAAACAGAAACCACGTGACAACTAGTTTCATTGACCATACATCAGGAGATCTGAAACAGAAACCACGTGACAACTAGTGTCATTGACCATACATCAGTAGATCTGAAACAGAAACTACATGACAACTAGTGTCATTGACCATACATCAGGAGATCTGAAACAAAATTACTATAACTATAGATGTCCTTACCCCTACACCC
>NW_013874304.1:0-308 GCF_000517525.1 Limulus polyphemus
TCAATACTTAATATGCATTGGTCTTCAATGTCAGCCATGTATACCTTCTGTCTGTTTTTCATGCCCATGAGCTCGATAGTTACCCACACTGGTCCCCACAACCTTGCAGAATGTCCTGTCACTCCACAGAGCTTCTGTACAGCTTTTGGTACTCCTTTGTTATCCAGCACCTTGATGCTCACAAGGGTCTGCTGAGATGCAGAATCTATGACAAAGTTGCAGTTTTGACCATCCAGCTTCCCTGTCACGTAGATTCTATGTGTGCTTGCCATTTTACACTTAGCTGTTGGGACTTTCACGATGGAGGT
>NW_013874305.1:0-307 GCF_000517525.1 Limulus polyphemus
ACTTGATTTGATATTTCCCTGTTTGAAAACATTCTTTACATTTGGACTTGATTTGATATTTCCCTGTTTGAAAACATTCTTTACATTTGGACTTGATTTGATATTTCCCGGTTTGAAAACATACTGTACATTTGGACTTGATTTGATATTTCCCGGTTTGAAAACATACTGTACATTTGGACTTGATTTGATATTTCCCGGTTTGAAAACATACTGTACATTTGGACTTGATTTGATATTTCCCGGTTTGAAAACATACTGTACATTTGGACTTGATTTGATATTTCCCTGTTTGAAAACATGCTGT
>NW_013874306.1:0-303 GCF_000517525.1 Limulus polyphemus
TAACTGAAATGTAACGGCAATTCTGCTCTTGATCCGTTACATAGAAAAAAGATTTTAACTGAAATGTAACAGCAATTCTGCTCTTGATCCGTTATATAGAAAACAGATCTTAACTGAAATGTAACGGGAATTCTGCTCTTGATCCGTTACATAGAAAACAGATCTTAACTGAAATGTAACGGCAATTCTGCTGTTAATCCGTTACATAGAAAACAGATTTTAACTGAAATGCAACGGCAATTCTGCTCTTGATCCGTTATATAGAAACAGATTTTAACTGAAATGTAACGGGAATTCTGCTGT
>NW_013874307.1:0-306 GCF_000517525.1 Limulus polyphemus
GTTTTTGAATAGTGTTTTGTTTATATTGCTAGTGAGTAGAACATGTGGAAGTTTGTTGTTTTTTGTTTATATTGTTAGTGAGTAGAACATATGGAAGTTTATTGTTTTTGAATAGTGTTTTGTTTATATTGTTATTGAGTAGAACATGTGGAAGTTTATTGTTTTTGAATAGTGTTTTGTTTATACTGTTAGTGAGTAGAACATGTGGAAGTTTATTGTTTTTGAATAGTGTTTGTTTATACTGTTAGTGAGTAGAACATATGGAAGTTTATTGTTTTTGAATAGTGTTTTGTTTATATTGTTATT
>NW_013874308.1:0-307 GCF_000517525.1 Limulus polyphemus
CTTAGGCCCGGCATGGCCAGGTGGTTATGGCACTCGACTCACAATCGAATCCCCGTCTCACCAAACATGCTCGCCCTTTCAGCCGTAGGGGCGTTATAATGTGACGGTCAATCCCACTATTCGTTGGTAAAAGAGTAGCCCAAGAGTTGGCGGTGGGTGGCGATGACTAGCTGCCTTCCCTCTAGTCTTACACTGCTAAATTAGGGACGGTTAGCGCAGATAGCCCTCGTGTAGCTTTGCGCGAAGTTCAAAACAAATAAGCTAACTTAAGTATTCCGCGTTTCAAAGTTATAATTTTATTCAACTC
>NW_013874309.1:0-305 GCF_000517525.1 Limulus polyphemus
GCATGCCAACAGGCTTTGGTGTTATCACAGTCCAGGACATTTCAGTTGGGACGAAATGGACAACAGAACAAATGACGCTGCTGAAGATGTGCCATCTGAAGAAGCCACCATCGAAGAAGAAACTCTACTTAGTTTTGAGAAGGGAAACGGTGAAGCTCTTGATGAAGTTACTACCACTGATGTGACTGTTATCGACGATAGTAACATTTCCTGATGAAGCAGATGAACCCCACGTGAAGCAGAAGCCAAAGAGACGGAGACCAGTACGGAAGAAGATACGTCCCGTAAAATTAAGAGACTTTGTT
>NW_013874310.1:0-307 GCF_000517525.1 Limulus polyphemus
TGGGACGTGTCTTCTTCCATACTGGTCTCCGTCTCGTTGGCTTCTGCTTCACGTGGGGTTCATCTACTTCATCAGGAAATGTCCCATCATCGATAACAGTCACATCAGTGGTAGTAACTTCACCAAGAGCTTCACCGTTTCCCTTCTCAAAACTGAGTAGAGTTTGTTCTTCGACGGTGGTTTCTTCAGGTGGCACGTCTTCATCAGCGTCATTTGTTCTGTTGTCCACTTCGTCCCAAATGAAATGTCCTGGACCATAATAACGCCAAAGCCTGTTGGTATGCACCACTTTTGGCTTACCTCGCCG
>NW_013874311.1:0-307 GCF_000517525.1 Limulus polyphemus
CCCTCCGTGTTACACAATAGTTCCTCTCTGGTTTACTCAACACCCTACTAAAGTAGGTCACCACATGTTCGTTTTCGCCCACTTTCTGAGACAACACTCCTCCAATTCCGACATTACTAGCATCACAATCCAGTATGTACGGCAGTGAGGGATCTGGAATTTTTAAAAGTGGAGTGGAGGCCAATTTTTCCTTCAACGTCTTGAAAGAATGCTGGCAAGAAACTGTCCATTCAAACTTTTGGCCTTTTTTAGTCAAATCATGTAGTGGAGCAGCTATAGTTGCAAAGTCCTTCACAAATTTGTGGTA
>NW_013874312.1:0-550 GCF_000517525.1 Limulus polyphemus
GCTGACTTCACATAATTCATTTTTAAAAATGTTTGCTCACAGACATATGTTGTTCCAAACACTGATGCCATACCAGAGGCAAATTTCTTCAACTTTGAAAACTCATCATCAGGTAAGCAGCGATAAAATTCAAGGAGAAAGCTATCATTGTTTGAAGTACAACTGGAAGGAGGAACTTCTCTTATTTTCAGTTTTTCAAAGAGTTTCGCGCTGGAATCGCAGAAAATGTCAACCTCGAGTTTCCGAAGAAGATTGTTAATGACTTAAATAAGCATTTTTTGGAGAGATTTTCAGATCTCGACAGAATTGAGAGTGACATTCTTCTGTTCCAGAATCCGTTTGATTGTAGCCTTGATGACGTGCCAGTCGAACTACAGTTGGAGCTCATTGTTTGCAAGCAAATGACTTGTTGAAAGAGAAGCACAGAGAAGAAAAACTTGGAATTCCTTTGATGATTCTGTAGAGATCACAGATAAGGTTATCCTTTCCCTGAAGTTTCAAGTTCAATTCATTCATGTGGGATGTGATGTCAACCAAAAATGACAACTTT
>NW_013874313.1:0-307 GCF_000517525.1 Limulus polyphemus
TCATATAATGTAACCATGAATACCAGAATGCTGTTTGTACAAGATCTAGTTAAGTATATATACAGTTTTGTAAACTAATAAGGTTTGTTATTTGTAAACTTAAGTAGTATTTTATCAATATGTTTTATAATCCATGTACACCACAAGCGACTAGCTTCTCATATAAAACATAAGTTTCAAAACTAGGGATATAACAGAAATTTATTCTGCATGCTTGAAAGATTACTTTAACTATGCGACTTTGAACAATACTAGATGGCATAAATATCAAAATGGTTTACAAATTATATAAATACACCTAGTAGGC
>NW_013874314.1:0-404 GCF_000517525.1 Limulus polyphemus
CTCCACCTTTTTGGATTGTTTTTGTCTGAATTTGCGAAAGTTGATTTTTTTAGCATTTATGAGACATTATAACACTGACGAAAAACATTATGTCACTAATTTTGAGTTTTCCGACGAAATAAGCACTATCGGATATTTTTCGATTAATTTTCCGACAAAAAAACACTTTTTTCCATTTTCCAAAAAAACTCATATTTTCACCAAAAACCAAAGGCTATAGCCCATGTTTTTTGCGAAATTTTGAACAAAATTGTTTTTCTTCATATTTCAATACAAAGATGTCCTTGATGTAAAACATTCAAAATAGAGATCCTTTTATGAAAATTCCCAATAGTTTTTTCATAATCTCTTATCCAAATTTCGATTGATGTCGATTTTACTCTTCTTCTTTTTTTGTCTTCAAT
>NW_013874315.1:0-308 GCF_000517525.1 Limulus polyphemus
TTACTACTGACGCTGCTCACAGTGAACCCGTTTTTGTATAAGATCTGGATAATATTTAGCACTGACGCTGCTCACAGTGAACCAGTTTTTGTATAAGATCTGGTAAATATTTAGCGTTGACGCTGCTAATCTATCATTTTCAATTATTCAGCTAATATGCTGCTTAAAATATAAAGTCAATTTAGCGGCTATTCTTGTACTGGATTACTGACGGGGCGGAATCATGGAGAGATTAATGCACGGCCCGTAGGCCCGAACCAAATTAAAAATCCCGGTGAAACCGACCGATTATACGGTTTGTTTGTCTG
>NW_013874316.1:0-307 GCF_000517525.1 Limulus polyphemus
GTAACTCTAGTTACTGAATTTATAACCAACATACTCGTCTTTAGCCTTACTTGGTACAACTACTTGATGAACACCTATGTGTAACTCTAGTTACTGAATTTATAACCAACATACTCGTCTTTAGCTTTACTTGGTACAACTGCTCCATGAACCCCTACGTGTAACTCTAGTTACTGAATTTATAACCAACCTACTCGTCTTTAGCCTTACTTGGTACAACTACTACATGAACAACTAGGTGTAACTCCAGTTACTGAATTTATAACCAACATACTCGTCTTTAGCGTTATTTGGTACAACAACTACA
>NW_013874317.1:0-410 GCF_000517525.1 Limulus polyphemus
ACGATGGCACTGATTAGTGTTAGGCTCAAAAATCCAAGATGAACCACTAAATAATTTATATTTAACCCAATTGAACCTCAATCATGGCACTACTTATTATTAGTTTTACCTTGTTTAAGAATTCAAAATAAATCATTAAATAAATTTAACCGAACCTCAAAGATGGCACTAATTAGTGACACCTCCAAATTGCCTTAAAATTAAGAACAAACCACAAAATATTTTTATCTTTATATTTGCCTGATCTCGATGGATGTCAATAATTTATGTTATCTTCAGCCTTCTCTAGAATTTTGTAGACAACACTAATATTGGTTTATTTAATAATACATAGAATTCAGTCTAAAAAACTAACTATTGTTATCTCCAAACTGCCGTAGAATTCAGTACAAAACCTTAGTTTTCTCTTC
>NW_013874318.1:0-497 GCF_000517525.1 Limulus polyphemus
ATTAACAATATAACAAATATACGATAAACGTGTTAAACATTAACAATATAACAAATATACGATAAAACGTGTTAAACATTAACAATATAACAAAATATACGATAAAACGTGTGTGAGACATTAACAATATAACAAAATATACGATAAAACGTGTCAAACATTAACAATATAACAAAATATACGATAAAACGTGTGTGAGACATTAACAATATAACAAAATATACGATAAAACGTGTGTGAGACATTAACAATATAACAAAATATACGATGAAACGTACGTCAGACATTAACAATATAACTAAATATACGATAAAACGTGTCAAACATTAACAATATAACAAAATATACGATAAAACGTGTCAAACATTAACAATATAACAAAACATACGATAAAACGTGTGTCAAACATTAACAATATAACTAAATATACGATAAAACGTGTCAAACATTAACAATATAACAAAATATACGATAAAACGTGTCAAACATTAACAATA
>NW_013874319.1:0-575 GCF_000517525.1 Limulus polyphemus
GTCTTATCGATCGTTTTAGAACTCACGAGAAACACATCGTTAATATACAAACTATTAACAGATCGCATGACGTGTCATTTCTGGATAGTATTTGTTTGTGCGTGTACTTTGACATTATTTGTCTCTTTTCAGTATTATTTATTCGTCGCTGTGGCAACAACAGGGTGTGTAAATGTCCCAAACATATTCTGTTATATTTGTGGTAAATTTGTTGTAAAGAAACAAAGGCAAAAGATTAAAGAATTCGTTAAAAAATCTTATTAAGCGTATCTTTGAATAAATCAAAAAGCTTGCACCATTTGTGTCGAAGAGTTGAGATAATGGACTAAAAGTAAAAAAAAAGTTTTTGCCTTTTGGAATTCCAATGGTCTGGCATGAGTCTATAACCACGGAGATGACTGCTATATTTGCTCATGTAACGTGCAAGGCTACAACACTCGAAATAAAATTGAAATTTCTTATCCGAACCTTCAATCTGCTATAAGACCTGTTACTCATGGATTTGATGTACCTGTACCTACTCCACCGAATACTTTTGATAGAGTTTCATCTGATGCTGAATCGGATGGCAGTAG
>NW_013874320.1:0-307 GCF_000517525.1 Limulus polyphemus
CACATGAAGCAGAAGCCAACGAGACGGAGACCAGTACGGAATAAGATACGTCCCGTAAAATTAAGAGACTTTGTTGAATTGTAATTTTGTGTTTGTAATTCTGTACAGTTAATTAAGTTATTGTTATTGGTTTATTGTATGTGGTTATTGTTCGGGACAAACAATATTAAGGAGGGGGCAGTGTTGCGTCATCGAGATGACGTGACTATTATCACGCCCTCTAGTTTCTAGAACTATCCCGTATCTTGGCGAATGCTCTAGTATTTACTAGATAGGGTAGGCTGGTATATAAAAGAGGGATGAATGT
>NW_013874321.1:0-423 GCF_000517525.1 Limulus polyphemus
GCTGGGTGCTAATGACTAGTGTATCCTTGCAGTAGCCGGGTGCTAATGACTAGTGTATCCTTGCAGTAGCCGGGTGTCGATGACTAGTGTATCCTTGCAGTAGCTTGGTGCTAATGACTAGTGTATCCTTGCAGTAGCTGGGTGCTAATGACTAGTGTATCCTTGCAGTAGCCGGGTGCTAATGACTAGTGTATCCTTGCAGTAGCCGGGTGCCGATGACTAGTGTATCCTTGCAGTAGCCGGGTGCTAATGAGTAGTGTATCCTTGCAGTAGCCGGGTGCCGATGACTAGTGTATCCTTGCAGTAGCTGGGTGCTAATGACTAGTGTATCCTTGCAGTAGCCGGGTGCTAATGACTAGTGTATCCTTGCAGTAGCTTGGTGCTAATGACTAGCGTATCCTTGCAGTAGCTGGGTGCTAATGA
>NW_013874322.1:0-306 GCF_000517525.1 Limulus polyphemus
CGAGAAACTCTCCACACGCTTATGAATATAAACAACGCGACGCGCCTAAAAAACAGTATCTATTATGGGTTGCTGTAATTGATATGCTATAAACTTCGTAAGCTATAACTGTGATTAACGCTTAGTAATCGGGAAACTTCACATATTTGACCATATAAATTTCGAATATTACAAAACATTTAAGTTCAGTAGGTTCACATCGGACATTAGTACTTTTACATTACCAAACTTTATCGGTGGAAATAATCGGCGAAGAATACAGACTAGCTATCTCCCTATTAACTGAATTATACCTACGTCAACTCG
>NW_013874323.1:0-306 GCF_000517525.1 Limulus polyphemus
ACAAGCCACTACTTGGATTGGACACCACCTTCATTTGAACCAGCCATTACTTGGACTGGACACCACCTTAACTTGAACCAGCCACAACTTGGACTGGACACAACCTTAACTTGATCAAACCACCACTTGGACTGGACACCACTTTAATTTGAAACAGTCCCCACTTGGACTGAACACCATTTTAACTTGAACCAGCCATTACTTGGACTGTACACCACCTTAATTTGAACAAGCCACCAATTGGACTGGACACAACCTTAATTTGAACAAACTACCGCTTCGAGTTGACACCATCTTAATTTGAAC
>NW_013874324.1:0-342 GCF_000517525.1 Limulus polyphemus
TGCTGTTTATCGTATACTTCCTTACTTCAATATAGTTTCACTTTAACTGCTGTTTATCGTATATTTCCTTACTTCAATATAGTTTCACTTGTAACTGCTGTTTATCGTATATTTCCTTACTTCAATACAGTTTCACTTTAATTAGCTGCTGTTTATCGTATACTTCCTTCCTTCAATACAGTTTCACTTTAACTGCTGTTTATCGTATATTTCCTTACTTCAATATAGTTTCACTTTAATTAGCTGCTGTTTATCATATACTTCCTTACTTCAATATAGTTTCACTTTAATTAGCTGCTGTTTATCAGTATGGAAGGAAGGAAGTATAAGTTTCACTTTAAC
>NW_013874325.1:0-307 GCF_000517525.1 Limulus polyphemus
GTTTTAATTAAGAATGGTCTTGTATCACTGAAGTTTCTCAGAAAGAATTTCTATGGGAAATTAACAAACAAGGAGATACGGAAAGAAAAAAAATAAGAAGATGGAAACGAGAGGTGACAAATCAAACTACAGATTAGCAGATTTGATGGCAGCAACACAAGAACAGCAAGATAAACAAGAAGAGAGATTACTCCAACAAACAAGGAGATACGGAAAGAAAAAAAAAGAAGAAGAAGAAAATGGAAACGAGAGGTGACAAATCAAACTACAGCTTAGCAGATTTGATGGCAGCAACACAAGAACAGCA
>NW_013874326.1:0-308 GCF_000517525.1 Limulus polyphemus
GAGTTAACAAGAACATCAACCATCAGATCAAGAGATGGAACTTGGTGAGTTAACAAGAACATCAACCATCAGATCAACAGATGAAACTTGGTGAGTTAACAAGAACATCAACCACCAGATCAAAAAATGGAACTTGGTGAATTAACAAAAACATTGACCATCAGAGCATATGATGGAACTTGGGGAGTTAACAAGAACATCGACCACCAGATCAATAAATGGAACTTGGTGAATTAACAAAAACATTGACCATCAGATCAAATGATGGAACTTGATGAGTTAACAAGAACATTGGTGGTCAGATCAAC
>NW_013874327.1:0-301 GCF_000517525.1 Limulus polyphemus
ATCTGGTATACTTACTAATCGGGGAAGTGTGTGGATCTAGTGTACTTACTAATCGGGGAAGTGTGCGGATCTAGTGTACTTACTAATCGGGGAAGTGTGTGGATCTAGTGTACTTACTAATCGGGGAAGTGTGTGATCTAGTGTACTTACTAATCGGGAAAGTGTGTGGATCTGTTGTACTTACTAATCGGGAAAGTGTGTGGATCTGTTATACTTACTAATTGGGGAAGTGTGCGGATCTGGTGTACTTACTAATCGGGGAAGTGTGCGGATCTGGTGTACTTACTAATCTGGGAAGTGT
>NW_013874328.1:0-301 GCF_000517525.1 Limulus polyphemus
ATTAAGAACATAGCAATGGAAAGAGGTTTTAATCCAGATGTTGTTGACAGAGCTGTCATAAAACTAAAAAACAGGGATAAAAATATTAAGTTAAAACCATTTGCTGAAAAAGTAAGAAAGAATGTTTAGTACTATCATATTGTTACGACAGCGGAAGTCACTGGACGCTGCTGGTGCATTGGCGATGGTGGCGTGTGCGAGGAGTTTGTCGAATGATCGTGAATTTCCTAGTTTGTTTCAGGCGCCCTTTTTTTTAGTATATAAGTCCGGCAAATAAAGCGAGGATAGAATTGCATAGATA
>NW_013874329.1:0-310 GCF_000517525.1 Limulus polyphemus
ATAAATAATTATTAGAAAACTGTTTCAGTTAGATATTTGTTTTTGCTATATCTTCCTATCTGAAAAAAACAACAACATGAAAATATAGTTGTTCGCGTGCAACCACGGGCCGGCATGGCCAGGTGGTTAGGGTGCTCGACTCGCAATCTATGAGTCGCGGGTTCGAATCCCCGTCACACTATACATGCTCGCCCTTTCAGCCGTGGGGACGTTATAATGTGCGGTCAACCCCACTATTCGTTGGTAAAAGAGTAGCCCAAGAGTTGACGGTGGGTGGTAATGACTAGCTGCCTTCCCTCTAGTCTTACAC
>NW_013874330.1:0-305 GCF_000517525.1 Limulus polyphemus
CCAATTGACGAGTGAAGGACGCTTCTGATGAAGGGCTTGATTTAAACGTTCTAGTTGCTGGCTATAGGCCCCCCAGTGGCATAGCGGTATGTCTGTGGACTTACAACGTTAGAAACCGGGTTTCGATACCCGTGGTGGGCAGAGCTTAGATAGCCCATTGTGTAACTTTGTGCATAACTGCAAAGAACAAAGCTGACTATATATCTCTGCATTGACAGTTCGCTGTAGATTGAGGAGTTCGAAATGAATTATGTCCCATCAAACGCAGACTATCACTTCTTCGGATGGAGTCCAGGTTTTGGGGT
>NW_013874331.1:0-306 GCF_000517525.1 Limulus polyphemus
ATACCGCTGTGCCACTGGTGGTCAAAAAAGAAATAGAGATCCTAATGATTTCTGTGTGACTTTAGATTAGGCTAACACGTGTCAACATGAAATAGCCACTTTGAATTTTTATATTTTATTAACTAAATTTGTTTCACTGTCGCTTTGTGCTGTATCTTGCCGCCCTCGCTGGGAGAAGAAAGAGAAGATAAGATATTTGGCGTAGCCCTAAGCTACTGTCGCTTTGTGCTGTATCTTGCCGCCCTCGCTGGGAGAAGAAAGAGAAGATAAGATATTTGGCGTAGCCCTAAGCTACTATCGCTTTGT
>NW_013874332.1:0-307 GCF_000517525.1 Limulus polyphemus
TACTAAATAACTAAAACACAGCCATGACAAGTTACTTTGTACAGACCAAAGATCAACTTTATGTTATTTGATACGCTAACATAAGTGCACGTGAGCTGCATCGTTGTAACTTCTGTATTGTTAGCCAGGCATCGGTGAAAGGTCAAAATAATAAATATATATAAATGTATAATGTTATGAAATTTAAGCTATATTGTCTAAACATGTATGTTTTTGTGTTATAATTTGTGTTCATTCTAGAATGAAAGTGGCATAATTTATGTTTATTTCCTAATTTTTTATGGTGGTTGCGAGATCGGTCAAATCT
>NW_013874333.1:0-307 GCF_000517525.1 Limulus polyphemus
CTACATAATATAGAACTGAGGATTATATTACGATTTATTAACCTCTACATAATATAGAACTGAGGATTATATTACGATTTATTAACCTCCATATAATATAGAACTGAGGATTATATTACGATTTATTAACCTCCATATAATATAGAACTGAGGATTATATTACGATTTATTAACCTCCATATAATATAGAACTGAGGATTATATTACGATTTATTAACCTCCATATAATATAGAACTGAGGATTATATTACGATTTACTAACCTCCATATAATATAGAACTGAGGACTATATTACGATTTACTAACC
>NW_013874334.1:0-307 GCF_000517525.1 Limulus polyphemus
TTGGTGAGAGATCGAGCTTAGTGGAGTGCGATGGCAACATAAATTTTGCGAAATACATCGAAATATTGGAGGAAAGAATCTTGCCACTTTATTCCTCGGGTTTCTTGGACAAGAACACACCGTTGTTCCAGGAAGATGGAGCACCGTGTCACACTGCTAGAAACACCCAAAAGTGGCAGGAAGAAAATGGTATCCAGAAGTTGCCATGGCCGAGCCAATCTCCTGACATGAACTCCATCGAAAACCTGTGGGCCATACTAGACCGGCAAGTCAAGAAACAACCAAAAAAAAGACAACTTCGAAGAGC
>NW_013874335.1:0-306 GCF_000517525.1 Limulus polyphemus
CATGTAGGACTACATG
Organism: Limulus polyphemus; assembly: GCF_000517525.1. Lineage (NCBI taxonomy): Eukaryota > Metazoa > Arthropoda > Merostomata > Xiphosura > Limulidae > Limulus > Limulus polyphemus. The sequence continues at coordinate 17 of NW_013874335.1, forward strand.
GCAGGTGGGGGTTAGTGGGTACTGAATGTCTTTCTCTTCTTATGGATAATCCAAATCGTGAAAATCAAAATGAAATAAAATACAACATTGATTGGAAAGTGACCATGAATGGAAACTGTTCCACAGTGACCACCACCTACTGTAAACACTCGAGCATTCACGAACCTTCGAGAATATGACGTGTTACTAGCGTCACTGACTTCCGTTGTCGTAAAAATATAATTATTTGTCCATAAAAGTAATTATGAACGAAACTTCTAGTCTCAAACACCTGTCTCACAATCATATGG
>NW_013874336.1:0-307 GCF_000517525.1 Limulus polyphemus
TGTCGTAGGTGACTCAATGTTTTCTTAACTCCGAGATGTCCTCCTGTTACAGTATCATGGGATTGACGCAACATAACTTCCTGTAACTTCCTTGGTATAACCGTTTGCCAGTCCGTCACTTTCCCATCTGCAGTTTTCCATCTCTGGAGAAGAATACCATCTTCAAGCCTCAACTGGTCCCATTGTGCCCAATAGTTCTTTGTCACAGGGCTTAGACTAGACACCTTCTCCCAAGCAGGGCGCAAAAACACTTGCTTTTTAGAAAATCAATTAATTGGCTTCAAATACTTGGTCTTTCTCCTGTTCT
>NW_013874337.1:0-307 GCF_000517525.1 Limulus polyphemus
TTTGCTTTTTTGTGTGTCACATGGTATGTTGAATGCAGCACTGGTTCAAATTAGATGTTTGTGAAGTCAAAATAGTAAGTCTATAATTTCATACGAATTAGAAATACGAATTAAAATAAGAAGGTCTTATCTTTTCTATTTACTAAGATATTACTCACATAATAAATCAAACACAGTGGCACCCCGCTCACCTCCTTCCATTTTTGGAAATGCTCCCTTATAAACACTTACTTCTATATATGACATGAATAATCAATCAGAAGCTCAGAATGTTCTCCTAGTGGTTTCCTAAGCCTTTCTAACGTAC
>NW_013874338.1:0-558 GCF_000517525.1 Limulus polyphemus
TAAAGTTGTATGTTGTATTGTAAACAATGTTTATATAAAGTTATATCTAAACACAGGATTAATAACAATTACAATAATAAATACCGTGAAGTAATCGTTTGTTAAGAAACAAGCGGTAAAGTTGTATAAACACAGGATTAATTACAATAATAAATACCGTGAAGTAATCGTTTGTTAAGAAACAAGCGGTAAAGTTGCATGTTGTATTGTAAACAATGTTTATATAACAATTAAACGAGAACATCAATATCTAGATAAGTGTTTTTTCAGTAATCTAAACTTTATTTTCTCAGGATATTTCGGAGTGAAAAAGCTGAAAGAACAAGTTTTATCTTTTGGTGAAACTAGCCTGTTGCTTCGCGATCTCCATCCTGGTACAGAGTACACTGTAGAGATTCAGGCAGAGAACAGTATAGGGCTCAGTGAACCTTCTGGTAAATGTAACAGGGTTTACACAGGAGGAAGGTAGGTGTCAGATCTTCATACTGGTACAGAATACACTGTAGAGATTCAGACAGACAACAGTATAGGACTCAGTGAACCTTCTGACCCTGTTTT
>NW_013874339.1:0-307 GCF_000517525.1 Limulus polyphemus
CAAGATATTATTTGATTAACTCTGACAAACCATGGAATGTGTATAATAATCAAGATATTACTTGATTAACTCTGACAAACCATGGAATGTGTATAATAATCAAGATATTATTTGATTAACTCTGACAAACCATGGTACGTGTAATGATAATCAAGATATTACTTGATTAACTCTGACAAACCATGGTACGTGTAATAATAATCAAGACATTACTTGATTAACTCTGACAAACCATGGTACATATAATAATAATAATCAAGACATTACTTGATTAACTCTGACAAACCATGGTACGTGTAATAATAAT
>NW_013874340.1:0-303 GCF_000517525.1 Limulus polyphemus
GAAGACACAAGATTTAACAATACTGTGTACTGTCAATAAGAAGACACAAGATTTAAAATACTGGGTACTACCAATAAGAAGACACAATATTTAACAATACTGTGTACTGTCAATAAGAAGACATAATATTCAACGATAATGTGTACTGTCAGTAACAAAACACAAGATTTAACAATAATGTGTCCTGTCAATAAGAAGAAACAAGATTTAACAATACTGTGTACTGTCAATAAAAATACACAAGATTTAACGATACTGTGTCTGTCAATAAGAAGACACAAGTATTTAACGATACTGTGTACT
>NW_013874341.1:0-625 GCF_000517525.1 Limulus polyphemus
GTTAGTATTATGTTATACATCCTGTTGGTGATGTTAGTATTATGTTATACCTTCTGTTTGTGATGTTAGAGTCATGTATAATATCTGTTGGTGATGTTAGAGTTATGTATAATTTCTGTTGGTGATGTTAGTTGTATGTTATACATCCTGTTGGTGATGTTAGTATTATGTTATACCTTCTGTTGGTGATGTTAGAGTTGTGTATACTTTCTGTTGATGATGTTAGAGTTATGTTATACATCCTGTTGGTGATGTTAGTAGTATGTTATACATCCTGTTGGTGATGTTAGTATTATGTTATACATCCTGTTGGTGATGTTAGAGTTATGTTATACCTTCTGTTGGTGATGTTAGAGTTATGTTATACCTTCTGTTGGTGATGTTAGAGTTATGTTATACTTTCTGTTGGTGATGTTAGAGTTATGTTATACTTTCTGTTGGTGATGTTGTAGCGTTATCTTGTACCTGCTGTTGGTGATGTTGGAGTTATGTTATAACACTAGTTGATATTTTTGAAGGATTGGGTTATGTCTCCAGTAGGTGTTGTTGGGATGACTTCAGATGCTCTTCTTAGAATCTTAGACTACGTCTCCAGTAGGTGTTGTTGGAATGACTTCAGATGCTC
>NW_013874342.1:0-307 GCF_000517525.1 Limulus polyphemus
GACACGATGAACTGTAAAGAATTGATTATTTTTGCTTTAACAAGAACAGACACGATGAACAGTAAATAATTGATTATTTTTACTTTAACAAGAACAGACACGATGAACTGTAAAGAATCTATTATTTTTACTTTAACAAGAACAGACACGATAAACTGTAAAGACTTGATTATTTTTACTTTCAGAAGAACAGACACGATGAACAGTAAATAATTGATTATTTTTACTTTAACAAGAACAGACACGATGAACTGTAAACAATCTATTATTTTTACTTTAACAAGAACAGACACGATGAACTGTAAAT
>NW_013874343.1:0-306 GCF_000517525.1 Limulus polyphemus
GATTATAATAGCCTTAACGTGTTAACTATAATAATCAAGATTATCATAGCCTTAACTGTTAACTCTAATAATCAAGATTATCATAGCCTTAACCTGTTAACTCTAATAATCAAGATTATCATAGCCTTAACCCATTAACTCTAATAATCAAGATTATCATAGCCTTAACGTGTTAACTCTAATAATCAAGATTATGATAGCCTTAACCTGTTAACTCTAATAATCAAGATTATCATAGCCTTAACATGTTAACTCTAATAATCAAGATTATGATAGCCTTAACCTGTTAACTCTAATAATCAAGAT
>NW_013874344.1:0-309 GCF_000517525.1 Limulus polyphemus
CAATATCTTCAGACTGAAGCTGTAGAGGAGCCTCTTATACCTTCCTCAATATATATATAAAACAATATCTTCAAGATTAACCTGTAGAGAAGCCTCTTATACCTTCCTCAATATATATATATATATATATCTTCAGACTGAACCTGTAGAGAAGCCTCTTATACCTTCCTCAATATATATATAAAACAATTTTGAACCTGTTTTTAAATTAGGCCTCAATAGACTTAAAATATTTTGATTCTATATATATGTTCTAAACTTTGAGAGCTGATAAATCTACATGCAGAAAATAATACAAAAGTAACAATC
>NW_013874345.1:0-307 GCF_000517525.1 Limulus polyphemus
ATGAAAAATAGAATGTATAATAATCACCCTTCACTAAACCTAATATTATTGTCTTATGAAAAATAGAATGTATAATAATCACCCTTCACTAAACCTAATACTATTGTCTTATGAAAAATAGAATGTATAATAATCACCCTTCACTAAACCTAATACTATTGTCTTATGAAAAATAGAATGTATAATAATCAACCTTCACTAGCTTAAAAAAAGCGTCTATCCAATAAAAAACTTAAAATCGTAGCAATTTCTGCTACAAAGGTTCAATTTCATGTTATATATTTGTAAAGCAAAATTTCGACCTTAT
>NW_013874346.1:0-307 GCF_000517525.1 Limulus polyphemus
ATAGTCCGTGTTCACAATACAGTTCCACTTAGCAGTCATACACACACACACACACATAATCCTATTGTTACATACAAAACCATTTTAAAATAGAGCTACGTTTGTAATGGAGTCTCAGTGAAATATTTCGTAGCTTTGATCAAATAAAAGGTCTGATATTTTGGTTTTATAACCAGTTTTGTTCATTACTACAACTATGTTTAGTTTCTTATGAACATTCTTGTATTCTACTCGTAATTTCAGTCTTTTCTTACAACGGTTTGAAAACTTCTTATGAACATTCTTGTGTTCTACTCGTAATTTCAGT
>NW_013874347.1:0-308 GCF_000517525.1 Limulus polyphemus
ATCTTGTGTCTTCTTATTTACAGTACACAGTATCGATAAATCTTGTGTCTTCTTATCGACAGGACATATTATTGTTAAATCTTGTGTTTTCATACTGACGGTATACATTATCGTTGAATATTGTGTCTTCTTATTGACAGTACACAGTATCGTTAAATCTTGTGTCTTCTTATTGACAGTACACAGTATCGTTAAATCTTGTGTCTTCTTATTGACAGTACACAGTATCGTTAAATCTTGTGTCTTTTTATAGATAGTATACATTATTGCTAAATCATGTGTCTTCTTATTGAGGGTACACGGTATTG
>NW_013874348.1:0-305 GCF_000517525.1 Limulus polyphemus
ACTTCAACATAGCAATCTCTAGGGTATTTAAATAATTATTAACTTCTGCATAACAATCTCCAGGGTATTTAAATAATTATTAACTTCTACATAGCAATCTCCAGGGTATTTAAATAATTAATAACTTCTACATAGCAATCTCCAGGGTATTTAAATAATTATTAACTTCTACATAGCAATCTCTAGGGTATTTAAATAATTATTAACTTCTACATAGCAATCTCCAGGGTATTTAAATAATTATTAACTTCTGTATAGCAATCTCTAGTATTTAAATAATTATTAACTGCTGAATAGCAATCTCT
>NW_013874349.1:0-307 GCF_000517525.1 Limulus polyphemus
AGCCTAAGAGTTGGCGGTGGGTGGTGATGACTAGCTGTCTTCCCTCTAGTCTTACGCTGCTAAATTAGGGACGGCTAGCGCAGATAGCCCTCGTGTAGCTTTGCGCGAAATTCAAAAAACAAATAAACACTACTAAACTTAGAACTTTTATCTTATATTAGAATGTATCCTGTAGTGTTTAATTAGCATTTCGCAACTGATAACAAGAAACAAGATAACAAGAAATATGCCAGTTTCTTTGTTTAATTAGACAAACGTATATAGTGCATCTCTAAAATAATAATCAGTAGAGGGTCTCTTTTGGTCA
>NW_013874350.1:0-307 GCF_000517525.1 Limulus polyphemus
GACCTTCAAACAGAAGAATCAAGATTATATAGATCACTGAAACTAAACATTCTAGGAACCTCTGTTGTACATCAAGTTTATATAGATCACTGAAAACTAAACATTCTAGGAACCACTGTTGTACATCAAGTTTATATAGATCACTGAACTAAACATTCTAGGAACCTCTGTTGTATATCAAGTTTATATAGATCACTGAAGCTAAACATTCTAGGAACCTCTGTTGTATATCAAGTTTATATAGATCACTGAAGCTAAACATTCTAGGAACCTCTGTTGTACATCAAGTTTATATAGATCACTGAAG
>NW_013874351.1:0-587 GCF_000517525.1 Limulus polyphemus
AAAACGTTATTAATATGTTTTTTTTAACTTTTTACCCCCCCCCCAAAACAAAATTAAGGTTTTACCGATTACACACATAGTCTAAACGAAAATTATATAGAGAATATACACATACTGAAACAAATAGCACCGCCCCCCAGTGGCACAGCGGTATGTCTGCGGACTTACAACGCTAGAATCCGGGTTTCGATACCCGTAGTGGGCAGAGCACAGATAACCCATTGTGTAGCTTTGTGCTTAATTACAAACAAATAAATAGCACCATGAATGAACATCTGCCAATAGATTACCGTATTGAAAGCCAAATCAGCGATGGCTTTGTGATTTATGCCTATAAAGTTGTTATGATTCATTCTACAAAGTAATTATGTATGCACACACACACATATGACGTCATCAAGCTGAAATGCCTTTTTGTCAAAACTATTAAAGCTATCTGCCACCGTCTCTCATTTTCAAATAGCGACTAGAGGGAATGGAACCGATAAGCAGTACACTACCGCCAAACATCAACGATAATTCATTTATTGTCACTCTTATAACGCACCAACAGTTCAAACGGCGGGGAATACTTTGCGATACGGCAC
>NW_013874352.1:0-307 GCF_000517525.1 Limulus polyphemus
ACAGTTAATTTTTTCAACTATCAAGTTTGAGTTATATTAAAGTGCTAACTCACGTTAAATTTCAGTATGTATGTATTATGAAACTGACACGAGATTCCCTTAGTGATAACACACAGATATTAAAGTTTTGAAAGATTATGTAGATTAGCTGGTCACATTAGATGTAACTTCGTGATCTAAGCACTGAATTATAACCTTGCCTTCAGTTTAATCAAGTTAGTTCACGAAATATAGTTAATTGAAATTATTGATGATTCATACTCGATATCGTTATTGATTTAGAAGTTATTTAAATTAGGAGATTGTA
>NW_013874353.1:0-581 GCF_000517525.1 Limulus polyphemus
CTATTTTTTTTCGTATTATCAAGATCACTAGCTCACTCCATGTAGTTGTTGACCCCGATGATACCAGGTTATCCTGGTGAAACGTTGTTATCATAGGTTTGTTTGTTTGTAGTTAAGCACAAAGCTACACAAAGGGCTATCTGTGATCTGCCCACCACGGGTATCGAAACTCTGTTTCTAACGTTGTAATTCCGCAGACATACCGCTGTGCCACTGGGGGGCGTTACCATAGGTATTGTACTCTGTATATCCTACAATAAAGAAGTTTTATGTTTTACAAAATTGAGGAAAACAACACAATTGAACATTTCACAAATACATCATTTATTACGACCATGGTTTCACCAGTAAAGGCATCATCAGGTACAGACTGAAATGTTTTGTAACAGGGTTTATATATATATATGCTTAAACAAAAAACCAGAAGTGACCTTGATATTCACCTACAAACAACTTCTACAATATCCAAATACCTCTTATTAATAAATTCACTGTGTCTCCTTATGGCCATTTCATCCACATTAGTACATAAATAATTTTATGCCCTTTCTGCTGGTGTTGTTCAACTCTTGTTAGGAGGG
>NW_013874354.1:0-307 GCF_000517525.1 Limulus polyphemus
ATTCTGCATACAGCTCTACGAAACATGGATTCTTGCATACAGCTCCTACTGAAACATGGATTCTTGCATTCAGCTCCTACTGAACCATGGATTCTTGCATACAGCTCCTACTGAAACATGGATTCTTGCATACAGCTCCTACTGAAACATGGATTCTTGCATACAGCTCCTACCGAAACATGGATTCTTGCATACAGCTCCTACTGAAACATGGATTCTTGCATTCAGCTCCTACTGAACCATGGATTCTTGCATACAGCTCCTACTGAAACATGGATTCTTGCATACAGCTCCTACTGAAACATGG
>NW_013874355.1:0-307 GCF_000517525.1 Limulus polyphemus
TCTCTTGTCTTATTTTTTGACAGTACACAGTTTTGCTAAATCGTGTGTCTTCTTATTGACAGTACACAGTTTTGTTAAATCTTGTGTCTTCTTATTGAAAGACACAGTATTGTTAAATATTTTGTCTTCTTATTGAAAGTACACAGTATAGTTAAATCTTGTGTCTTCTTATTGACAGTACACAGTATTGTTAAATCTTGTGTCTTTTTATTGATAGTACACAGTATTGCTAAATCGTGTGTCTTCTTATTGACAGTACAGAGTATCGTTAAATCTTGTGTCTTCTTATTGACAGTACACAGTATTT
>NW_013874356.1:0-349 GCF_000517525.1 Limulus polyphemus
CTAATCAAGAGTAAAACTGAGTACTCGGGGGCTACTGTATAAGATATTACCTAATCAAGAGTAAAGCTGAATTAGTCGGGGCTACTGAATAAGATATTACCTAATCAAGAGTAAAGCTGAGTTACTCGGGGCTACTGTATAAGATATTACCTAATCAAAAGTAAAATTGAGTTACTTTGGGCTACTGTATAAGATATTACCTAATCAAGAGTAAAGCTGAGTTACTCAGGGCTCCTGTATAAGATATTACCTAATCAAGAGTAAAACTGAGTTACTCTGGGCTACTCTATAAGATATTACCTAATTGAAGAGTAAAACTGAGTTACTCGGGCTACTGTATAAGATATTG
>NW_013874357.1:0-679 GCF_000517525.1 Limulus polyphemus
TTTTAAAGACCTACCAGCCACTCTCCATCTATAATAAAAGACCTACCATTTTCCATCCATCTATATTAAAAGACCTACCAGCCACTATCCATATATAATGATAGACCTACCAGCCACCATCCATCTGTATTAAAAGACCTACCAGCCACTATCCATATATATTGAAAAACTACCAGCCAATATCCATCTGTATTAAAAGACCTACCAGTCACTATCCATCTATAATAAAAGACTTACCAGTTACCATCCATCTATATTAAAAGACCTACAGCCACTATCCATCTGTATTAAAAGACCTACCAGCCGCTATCCATCTGTATTAAAAGACCTACCAGCCACTATCCATCTGTATTAAAAGACCTATCAGTCACTATCCATGTATATTAAAAGACCTACCAGTTACCATCTATCTATATTAAAAGACCTACCAGATACCATCCATCTGTATTAAAAGACCTACCAGCAACTATCCATCTGTATTAAAAGACCTACTAGCCACTATCTATCTGTAGGACCTACCAGCCACTATCCATGTATTAAAAGACCTACCAGCCACTATCCAATCTAGTATTAAAAGGACCTACCAGCCACTATCCATCTAGTATTAAAAGCCTACCAGCCACTATCCATCTAGTATTAAAAGCCTACAGCCTACTATCCATCTAGTATTAAAAGCCTA
>NW_013874358.1:0-306 GCF_000517525.1 Limulus polyphemus
TTAATGTAAATCAATTAATAGTTTTAGTTATCAGTAGCTCTTATTTGATCTGTATTTATTTCAGAATTTATAGTAGATAGTGAAGAGGTTTGGACATTTTAAAAGTAATGTTAAGAAAAACGAGCTTTACTTTCTAGATTATGATAAAAAATAACTCTTTCTTTCAATCAAAATTTCGACATTTTGGTTTCACCAGCACTAGTACTACAAACCCTAATAAAGGTAAACAGAACAAGTTATATTAAAACAATATTAGGTTCCTTGCCGCCTCTTTACAGTCAGTGTTCTATCTGACGACCGTTCATT
>NW_013874359.1:0-307 GCF_000517525.1 Limulus polyphemus
ATGTCATACAACAGCATCATATTAGATCATTCTTCAACACCGTATTGGGTCATCCATCAACACTATATTATGTCATACAACAGCACCATATTAGATCATTCTTCAACACCGTATTGGGTCATTCATCAACACTGTATTATGTCATACAACAGCAACATATTAGATCATTCTTCAACACCGTATTGGGTCATCCATCAACACTGTATTATGTCATACAACAACACCATATTAGGTAATTCTTCAAGTATTGGGTCATTCATCAACACTGTATTATGTCATACAACAGCACCATATTAGATCATTCTTC
>NW_013874360.1:0-304 GCF_000517525.1 Limulus polyphemus
TAGTATCATCAATTCTGGGCAGTGGGTATGAGTCTTTTCGGTTTTGCTGTTAAGAGCCCTGAAGTCCACACAGCAACGTTGGGTCCCATCCTTCTTCTGTACTAATACAACGGAACTGACAGGGACTATCTGATTTTTCAACTATCCCTTCCTTAATTAGACCATTCATGACCTTCTCTATCTCTTGACGCTTTGCTGAAGCTATTCTCCTTGGAGGGATCTTTATTGGACGGTGATTGCCTGTGTTTATTCTGTGCTCTACCAGGTTTGTGCAGCCGAGGTCATGATCTCCTTTCGAAAAGAC
>NW_013874361.1:0-306 GCF_000517525.1 Limulus polyphemus
GTTCTATTTGGACGGATCTTCTCGAAACTTTTTCAGTAACGTTCGTTGCATACTTGCGTATTTACATGCAAAATTCTAGCCTTCTATTATAGTTTTTCGACTTTTGTGGTCGTTTTATGTTACTCTTTTATTGGCTTTTCTGAAAGCGTATGTGTACTGCAGTGAAGCTTCTGGTTACTGATTGTTTTTCGATTTCTTGTTACCAGAGGGTCCTAAATTGATGATTCTTCACCAAATTTGGTATGTAGGTACACTTTAACGTTGCGTAGTAATATGCAGAGTTTTACCTTCCTACTGTTTGTTTTA
>NW_013874362.1:0-279 GCF_000517525.1 Limulus polyphemus
ATCAGAGTAAGAGACGTAACACAATCTAAATCACACTAAAATATTTGCAAGGCCCTCAACTGAACTAATTCTTTAGGTAAAAAATCCAAGATTTAAAAACAAAACTTAGCGTGAATAAACGTATACATGACGTCTGCTCACTTGAGACGTAAAAACAGCTATCGACTTTATACAGTACTGAACTGTTGGAGAACACAGTATTTCTAATTTCAACAGGAAAACCCGATTCCTAGTACATCTGTGAACACATTTCTGAATTTATAGACTAATAGAAATACA
>NW_013874363.1:0-576 GCF_000517525.1 Limulus polyphemus
CATCTATACAGTTCACAACCATCTACACAGTTCAAAACCATCTATACACTTCACAATCATCTATACATTTCACAACTATCTACACAATTCACAACCATCTATACAGTTCACAACCATCTACACAATTTACAACCATCTATACAGTTCACAACCATCTATACAGTTCACAATCATCTATACAGTTCACAACCATCTACACAATTCACAACCATCTATACAGTTCACAACCATCTACACAATTCACAACCATCTACACAATTTACAACCATCTATACAGTTCACAACCATCTATACAGTTCACAATCATCTATACAGTTAACAACCATCTACACAATTTACAACCATCTATACAGTTCACAACCATCTACACAACTTACAACCATCTAAATACTTCACAATCATCTATACAGTTCACAACCATCTACACAATTCACAACCATCTATACCGTTCACAACCATCTACACAATTTACAACCATCTATACAGTTCACAATCATCTATACAGTTCACAATCATCTATACAGTTAACAACCATCTACACAATTTACAACCATCTATACAGTTCACAACCATCTA
>NW_013874364.1:0-307 GCF_000517525.1 Limulus polyphemus
ACAAGTAACTTAACCAGTTTCAGTACATTTTCTATGTTTTATGATGAACAAGTAATAAACCGATGTATGCATGTTTTATGGAATTCTACTTCTTGCTTGAGTGAAATACGTCCTTTCCAGATGCTAAATAGACAAGCTTCTTTTTTAATATAGCCTCTATTTGTAATTCAAATTGATGTTCCAAGTGATGTTTCAGGCTAAATTCAAGAATTGTTTGATCCACATTTGTTTCATTTTTGTAAACTAAGTCACTTTGTTCTTTACCACACGAGATTAAGGGTTGTTGTATTAAATAACCAGTGTGAGC
>NW_013874365.1:0-307 GCF_000517525.1 Limulus polyphemus
CCTCTAAACGTGTCTAACACACCACAATACTCATCCTCTAAACGTGTCTAACACACCATAATACTCATCCTCTAAAAGTGTCTAACACACCACAATACTAATCCTTTAAACGTGGCTAACAACACAATACTTATATTCTAAATGTGTCTAACACACCACAATACTCATCCTCTAAACGTGTCTAACACACCACAATATTCATTTTGTAAACATATCTAACACACCACAATATTCATCCTCTAAACGTGTCTAACACACCACAATACTCATTCTCTAAACATGTCTAAATCACCATAATACTCATCCT
>NW_013874366.1:0-248 GCF_000517525.1 Limulus polyphemus
GTGTATTCTTATTGACAGTACACAGTATCGTTAAATCTTGTGTGTTTTTATTGACAGTACACAGTATTGCTAAATCTTGTGTTTTCTTACTGACAGTACACAGTATCGTAAAATGTTGTGTCTTCTTATTGACAGGACACATTATTGTTAAATCTTGTGTTTTCTTACTGACAGTACACATTATCGTTGGATACTCTGTACTGTCAATAAGAAGACACAATATTTTAAATCTTGTGTCTTCTTATTGA